>NW_026000221.1:21690264-21768717 GCF_001458135.2 Marmota marmota marmota
GAGCCGCCGCCGCCGCCACCATCATGCTGCTGCCCGTGTAAAATCAGCCCCCGCATGGTGGCTAATAGGGCGCTACGACGGGACTCACCCGTGCCTGGCGGCTGCCACCCAAGCGGGCAAGGTAACCGCTCCCACCCGCTCGGAGCCTGGGCCCGGCGTCCCCGAGACCCCGCCTCTCGCGCCGGCCCCGCCCCGGCCCGGGTTGCCTGGCAACCTGTCGTAATCGCAGCGTAGGGTCCATCCTGCCAAGAGGAGTAGGGAGTTCTGATTGTTTTCTGATTGTCAGGACATTGGTGGCGTGCCTGGACGAAAAAGGAGCTTAGGGAAGGGAAGTCTTCAAAAGGAAAAGGGCTTGGCTAGGATTAGCTCTAATAGCTGACCCTAGAATCCAGCCCGGAGCCTCTGCTTGTCGCTTGGAACTCCTTGCACTCTCACACTGGTTGGGAGAAGAAAGAGAAAGGCCTATAGATATCCCTGAATTAAATTCAAGTTGCTCTTTGTGTGTGTGTGGTCCTGAAGATGGAAATCAGGGCAGGCCCTGTACCACTGAGCTGTATCTCCAACCCTCAAATTGCACTTTTGATCCTTGCCCAGGTACATGCAGAGTTTTCCCCATAATATATTAGCTAAGCATTATGTGCTTACATATGTGCCAGATACTCTGCAAGAGACATGGTCATTCAACAGTCATCAGACTTCAACTGAACACCTCTGTTATGCTAGATTCACGGATGAAATTGGAATTCCTACTTTAAGAAAGCTTAAAGTGTAGAAGGATGTCAAACAATGTATAGATCAAAGCCCAATATATTGGTGGAGCCATGCTCAAAATACATGAAATACAGGGTAATACAAGTACAAAACCTTATTACATTAATTACCTCAGCATCTTTGCTACAAGATTAAGGGTAGTAGCATAGCACAGATGTGGTGGATCCTGGCTCCATTAATTGCTTCATGACCTTTGGCAAGGTACTTTGTAGTAATTTAGGGTCATGAGGATTAGATAAGTTAATACATGTAAAACACTTGTCATATAGGAAGTGGTCACTAATTGTTACCTGTTATTTTCTTATTGTGATGCCTACCTTGCTGATTAGATAATTCAGGGAGGTTCAAAGCAGCGCCTGAAGCCACTCAACTGGAAATTGGTGAAATGAGATTATAGTGCATGTTCTCTGACCCAGTGTGCATTTTATAGCTAACATTTATGTAATGATTTATAGCTTTCACAACATTAAATAAAAACTTTAAATACATGTTTTGTTACATCATATGATATATATACCTTTGGATACATAAGTAAAGAGTAGTGATTCCCTTCCATTAAGGAGTAAAGCACTTAGTGCAGGGTCTATACATGACGTTAGTTGTGGGAGGCATTAACGGATCCCCAAACGAAATTCACATTAGTCCTGCTGTAGGTGAACAGTGCCTAATTTGAAGGCTTATCATGCTTGGCAGAGTTCTTAGCTTTTCAGGTGCAGTGGTTAATGTGACAGACAAGTTTCATCCCTCTGGAGTCTATTACCAGAATTACTTGTGTGTGTGCGCGTGTGTGTACATGGGAGGGAAAAGAAGTGGGGGATGGGGATGATAGGAGCTTGCTATTTTAGATGGGGTAGTCAGTGAGGCCTCTTATAACATTTGATCAGAGATTTGAAGGAGATGAGGAGACAAGCTCTGGATATGTGGAGTAAGTGCCTTGCAGGCAGAGGGAGTAGCGAGTGTAAAGGCTTTGGTGTGTTCCAGGATGCAAGGAGGTTGTGGGGATGGAAAGGAATGCCGAGGCCCTGAGGTGAGCAGGGCCAGCCTTGCAGGCCACTGTAAAGACCTTTGTTTTTATACTGAGTGGGTTGGGAAGCCACTGAGGGTCTCAGTAAAGAGGGTGATAGGATTTGCTTTATGTTTTAGGTAAAGTGATTCTGACTGTCTGACTGGTATGTGGAGGATGTACTGGGGACGCAGGGAGTGTAGAGTGTAGGAGTGGAAGCAGGGAGCCAGGCAGGGGTTCTGTGGAAGCCCTCACATTAAACTGTGACCTGGAGTGGGAGGCAGGGACACTTGATTCTAGGACTGTTTATGAAGATGGCAAACAACAGAGGATCCCGTGCTCTGTGTAATTAAGTACTTTGTTTTTATAACTTTAAATAAATCTGGAAAGTTCTAATCTTTTATATTGAGACTTAAAAAATAATTGGTGATATCTTATGATTCACATAACATGTAAATGTAGTCTTTAAAAACAAACATTCCTGGCAAGGCTAAAGCCTACTCTGACTACTAGGGCCTTCATTTCTAGAAACAGAACTTTGTCATATCTTGGCCTGAGCAATCATATTTTATTTATTTATTTTGAAAAACTTGTTTTTTTTTTTTCCATTATCTGGGTGTGAACTTGTGATTCTCCTTTTTAGCCTCCCTAGTAGCTGGGATTACAGGCACATGTCATGGCACCTGGCAAAGGGTATTTTAAGAAGGGGTTCCTTGCAATATGAACTTAGTGTTTTCCTCTGGGAACATATTTTCCCTCACCATAGAGCTGGTGGTGTGGGAGGGATAAGTTCAATTTACCTTTCCATCAGCTAGAACAAATGATTTATGAACTTCAGCCAGTCCTTTAAGAATCTACAAAATAGGGAGTAGTCCATTTGTTATGTGACTGAGCTTGGCTTTTCCTTGTCTGAAGGGACAAGTAGTTCTCCCTGGGCATTCGTATTTGTGTGTGCAGAGAACAGCAAGAGAGGAACAGGGAAGAACTCTGACTCTTTGGATTCTTGTTGACTCTTGGCAAAAATCACACTCCTTCCATTCTGGTTAACAGTGAATGTGGGAGCCAGGAGTAGTGGGGCAACCCTGTAACCCCAATGGCTTAGGAGGCTGAGGCAGAAGAATTACAAGTTCAAAGGCAGCCTTGGTAACTGAGCAAGTCCCTAAGCAACTCACGGAGATCCTGTCTCCAATTAAAACATACAAAAGGGCTGAGGATGTGGCTCCATGGTTAAGCACCCCTAGATTCAATTCCTAGTACCAAAAAACAAAACAAAACCCAATAACTGTGGGTCCCATAAGTTCTTTCTCAGCAGATCTAACTAATAGAAGACTGCAAAGATTCTTCTGTTCAGAACTCTTATAAAAGGAAGTGTGATGTGGTTAGAGCTTGGGGTCTAGAGTGTGACAGGCTTCATGTTTTCACCCTGTCACTCATAGTCTTGAGACCTTGGGAAAGGACCTTCTTTCCTCTGACCTTGTCTGTAAGTTAGGGGTTGGTGTGAGGATCAAATTCAATTAGTGTTTGCAAAAGCATAATCACACAAAAGAGAACACGAAGGTACTGTTCAGCAGCTGCAAATGTTTTCTACATGTTTCTAGTCAATTCTTTTGAAAATTATTTTTTGTTGAGTGTGCTACTTTGTGTAGTTAATAATTTAAAATTAATACTCTTTGGATTTATATCAAAGAAATTAAGTATTTATTTAAAATTAGTGAATTTGAGAACCAGAAAGAGCCCAAGGGATTTCTAGTCCAGTGGCTTCCATCCTTTCTTTTATTGTATTGGCCCCCATGTAGTTTTTTTTTTAAACAAAAACCTTTATTTTATTTATTTATTTATGTGGTGCTGAGGATTGAACCCAGTGCCTCACACATGCAAAGCAAGCACTGAACCACTGAACTATAAACTTAGCTCCATTTTTTTTTTTTTTTAATTTTGAGACAGGGTCTCACTGAATTGCTGAGGCCAGCCTTGAACTTGTGATCCTCCTGCCTCAGCCTTCTGAGTTGCTGAGATTACAGGTGTGTGCCACTGTGCCTGGTGACAAGACATTCTAATATTTAACAGCTTTTCACCTCAAACCCAGTTACCTATCTTGAGAGTAGTTTCACCCCTTCTGAGAATACATTTTTTCTATTCCAAAGCTCCTTTTCAGAGATGAAACCCAAGGAGGTTGAATGACTTACACAGTCACTCAGATGATTATATTTATGAAATTGAACCTGTCAAGTTTGATATCTTTGGGCAAATTAATTCTCTGTCTTACTAGTACAGACGATGAAAAACTCTTCAAGAAATTTGATTTCTATGACACAGTTTAAGTTCATAAAACATTTTCAAACTACTAGACTAGGTTAGAAAGTAAAGTTATTAGGTGTTTGTACAAAGTATACTAAAAGAAGTGTCTGTTCTGCTTTCTGTGATCTTTTGGGTGTGTAACAATCCTACTGAAGCTGGAAGCAGCTGCCTGTGGGTGGATGGGGGAAAGGCTGGTCTGTGAGTGCTGAAGTGTCCTGCCCTGGTGAGCGGCCGAGCCTTGCCTCACGTGTTCTTCACAAGGCCAAGAACCTCCAGATTTCCATAGTTGATAATGACTGAGGGTTACCATGCACAGAACTGGGTGTGAGCATTCTAAGTTTTGTGAGAGATAAAAGTGACTTGTTGTTAATGGTGATATCTGTTAATAACCTAGTTTTTTGATATTTTAAGGGAATGTAATTAACTGTTTTTGCTTAGGTTTTTATTCACAATCCTCACACACGGAGCCAGCATTTAAGTGCATCCAGAGTCCTCCAGAGCCCCCTGGAGTCTGATGTTTCTCTTCTCAACATTAACCAGGCGGTCAGCTGCCTGACTGCAGGAAAGCTGAACCCTGAGCTTGGCTGCGATGTCCTTTTGGTGGGGACACAGACGAATCTTTTGGCTTACGATGTCTATAATAATTCAGATTTGTTCTACAAAGAGGCAAGTATACCCTTTATAACCATAAAATTCCATTACCCAATGCCCAACAGTTTTTATGCTTGAAGGAGATCACGTGTTTATTTTAGTTTGCTTATTTTGTGGCTGTTATAGTGGAGTTAAACAACACAGGGAGTTTTCTACTCACATCTTTCTGTACTTGGAACTTATTTGGTCATGGTTGGAATCACTTGGTGACACTCACCTGGTCTCTAGAGGTTCATCTGTGACAGCACCATCTTTCAATACCTATTGAGAATTCAGCCAGGAGTGGAAGCCAGCAAGCAGGTCTCCTGGTGGCCTTGCGTTGCAGTTTAGTACAGTAGTTTGTAGGAGAAACCCTGACTGTAGTCTGCCATCTACAGGCTGCTACTACTTCAATACCCAAAATAACTCATATTTGTTATAGGAAGTATAGGGAAACAAAAAGGAAAAAAAATCCCCATAGTTTATTGACTCAGAAGTAACATTTAGTTCTTTGTTTATCCAGGTATTTTTGTTTAGTATATGTAAGTACACCTTTTTTTTTTTTTTAACAAAATGGGATCATACTATATACATGCAACCTTTTACTTTATTTTTTCCTATAATAGCTTTATTAAAATATAATTCACTCACCAGATAATTTACCTATTTAATAGGTACAATTAATTGGTTTTTAGTTTATTCTGAGTTTAACATCCATCACCACAATCAGTTTTCATCCGGTGATTCAACTCAGGCCTTGCACATGCTAAGCAAGTGCTCTACCACTGTACTAGATCCTAACCCCTTTTTTATAGCTTTAAATTTTTTTTTGTTTTTTTAGTTGTAGTTAGACACAATACCTTTATGTTATTTATTTTTATGTGTTGCTGAGGATTGAACCCAGTGCCTCGCACAAGTTAGGTGAGTGCTCTACTGCTGAGCCACAACCCCTGCTTCTTAACCTCTTTTTTAAATTTTATTTTGAGACAAGGTCTTGCTCAGTCAGGCTGGCCTTAAACTTAACAATCCTCCTGCCTCAGACTCCCGAGTAGATGAGATTACACGTGTGTGCTACCATGCTCAGCAATTTTAAACATTTTTTATTACTTCCAAAAGAAACAAACCCCATACCCATTAGTAGGTATTCCCATTTTCTTTTGACTTGCTAACCTTAGGCAACCAGTAATGTTTTCTGACTCTGGAAATTTATGTATTCTACACATTTCATAAATATGGAATCATATAAGATGTGGTCTTTTGTGACTGGCCTCTTTTTCTTAGTATGTTGTTTTCCAGGTTGATACATGTTGTAGCATCTACCAGTACTTCATTCCTTTTTATGGAAGAATAATTTTTCATTGTATGTATATGCCACATTTTATCCATTCATGAGTTAATGGGCATGTCAATTCCTGGCTATCTAGTCTTTTCTTTTATAATTTATTAGGAACATCTAATACTGTAAGGTCTACATATCATTCTTTTTGATTACTATAGGTCTATATATCATTCTTTTTGATTTTATAGTATTTCATTATGTTAATATATATAATTTATTTTACCTGAAATTTATTACTGAACATTTATGTTATTTTCATTGTTTATCTGTTATAAATATTACTAAGATAAGCATATATATTGTCACTTTTCTGATTATTTCCTAAGGATAAGTTCCTAGAAATGCAAATGCCTTTTTTATATTTTTTAAGGAGATAAGGTGTACATATAGTGAAATGCATAATCCTTAAGTTCAATGAATTTTGATCCCTATAACCAACATCCCTGATAAAAATGTAGAACATTTCTGTCACTTAGAAGATTGTTGTGTCTTATTCCAGCCAATTCCTGTTCCTCATAGACAATCACTGTTCTGATATCTGTTGGCTTAGACTTTCCTGTTCTGAACTTCATACACATGGAATCATGTAGAATGTACACTGGTCTCTGGCTTCTTTCACTCAACATACCTGCGAGAGTTGTCCATTGGCTTACCTGATTGTGGAGACTGGCAAGTCCAAAATCTGCAGGGTGGGCCAGCAGGCTAGAGATCCAGAAAAGAGTAGATGTTGAAGCCCAAGTCTGAAGGCTGTCCGTGGGCAGAATCCTTTCTTTCTTGGAGGAGGTCAGCCTTTTTTCTACTATTCTTTCAGTTGAATGGAGGAGGCCCGCCCCCATTATGGAGACTGACCAGCTTTATTCAGTCTACTGATTTAAATGTTAATCTTCTCTTAAAAAAACCCCTCACAGCAATATCTGGAATACTGTCTAACCAAACATTTGGGTACTGTGGCCTACAGATGTTGATGCATAAAATTATTATCACAAGGACTCAGCTTATAGTTGAAGAATCAGAACAAATTAAAGATATAAATGAAAAAAAGAAGAAGAAACACAATTGCTGAATTAAAAACCTATTTTAATGAGATTTTTTTGATAGAGATTGTTAAATTACTTTCTAGAAAGGCTACTATTTTTCTACCCTGCCCTTAGAATATAAGAATATGTATTTTAATATATTCTAATATATAGAATGTATATTTATATTATATATTGATATTATATATATTCTAATATATTCTAATCAACAATGGATATTATTGTTCTTTTTCATCATTTCATCAAAGAAAGTGAAAAAGGATATATTGAACATTTTTCATGTTGGTTATTAGTATTTTTTTCTAGTGAATTTCTTTTTTTTTTGACTTAGGTGTTTACTATTTTCTTATTTGCCTTTTGTTAAAAAACAAAACTTTAAATATAAATCTTTTAAATATAAATCATTTAAAAATAAATCTTGTATGTTACAGTTAATTTTTTTCCAGCTCATTGCTTATCTTTTAACTTTTTCTCCCCCTTTGCTAACTTGCCATTTAACAGTTTTAATTTCTTATGATGTCTTTCTTTATAACCAGTCTCTTCTTTATGTTTTTTCTGCTTAGTTTTAACATAAGTAAGGATTATTTTCCTGTGCAATAAACAGAATTTACAAAGTTGTCTTTGATTCTTCCATAGATAAGGTATGTTTATGTAATATATTCAAGAATTCTGGAGAGTTGGACTAGAGGGGTTTCTTTTTTTATTATTATTTATACTTTCTAGTTACTTTAAAATGAGAAAGACTACTAGTAAGAGAATTGGGCAATAGTATTAAAAATATTTCCATCCAAAATGGTAAAATAAATTACAAAATTTGGATATTTAAAAGCATTGATCCTCTAGAGAATTTGTGCTCTAGAACTTGGTGATCCTGGGGAGCCCTGGATTATTGTAGTGTCTTATGGTGTGAGAGCAGGGCTCTGAATTGACCTTGGCTCTCTGCTCATCCTTGCAGAAGCCACAGTGGCTGCCTAGTCAGGAGACCATGTGGATTCTCCCAAGTGATGACAAAGGAATTTGAATATTTGAATAAAAACACAGGTGTATGTTACCTCCAATGTGCCTGCACATCACTGTATTTGAGATTATGTGTCTTGTCTTCTTAGGTAGCAGATGGGGCAAATGCCATTGTACTGGGGACACTGGGAGATATTTCCTCTCCTCTTGCCATTATTGGTGGAAATTGTGCTCTGCAGGGTTTTGACCATGAAGGAAATGATCTCTTTTGGACGGTATGAAGAACTTAACATTCTTTTTGGCATTTTTACTTTTAATTTTATTTAACCATTGACTGTACTAAATAATAAAACATAAAATAGAACAAAATTTGTAATGTTTCACAAACATTAAAAAAGGGTGGTTTGTATAATCCTCCCCTTCATATTGCTAGTATATTTTGATTGAATTTTTAATAAGATGATTTAATGATTTTTGGTTTCATTTTTAGGTTACTGGAGACAATGTTCATTCCTTGGCCTTGTGTGACTTTGATGGTGATGGAAAGAAAGAGGTATGTGAGGGAGAAGATGATACTTTGTATGTTGAGCTAAATAAGTTGCCCCTGATGGTGACATTAGTGTGGAGAGAAGTCTTAGTTTTTCATGCCTGATTTTGGAGCTCTGTTACCTAAATGATGAACTTACTGGCCTCATTGGTCTTTTTCCTCTCTTTTGAACAATAAATCACTTGTCAACTAGATTGAACAGTACATCTAATACAAAGGTCATGGCAATTGATCAAGGAAGTTTTAAAAACACAGGAGAGAGAAGGCAGAACAGTTAGAGGGGAATCTGTCATATTTAAAATCTTGTAAATTGCTCCTGATGTTCTGAAATCATATTAATAAGTAGTTTTCAATTTTGGCCCACTTTTTCAGTAATATAAAAGTTTTAGAGATTGTTTCTTAGCTTTTTAAATTATTCTAATAATTACTCAAAATTAGCTTCTCGAGCAGTCAGTGCATGTGAAGGGCTATTTCAGGCACTAACTTAGTCCTCTTGTCCATGGACACTTGGCTCTTGTGTTTGAAACAGGGTCTCCCTCTGCAAGCAGGGAAGGTTGCTGAACTAGGGAACATTTTGAAGTACAGGGTAAAAGAACATGTCTGGCAAGATGTGCCTCCCACATGGAAAGATAAAATGTAGAGTAGCTACTTTTTCTTCACTGAGTCTGTTGACCCTCAACCCTGCCATTAGAGAGGATCTTCTTGAGCATTAGATTATTGGAGGATTGGGACTCTTGGATGGTGGTAGCAGCAAAGTAATATGCAATCTTTGTTTCATTTATGGGAATTTTGCTGTGTTCATTTCCTGAACTAAATGTATATGGTTTCCCCTCACTTTAGCTTCTTGTTGGATCTGAGGATTTTGATATCCGAGTTTTTAAAGAAGATGAGATTGTGGCAGAAATGACAGAAACAGAGGTAAGAAGTACCACCTTAGCCTTGGGCAGATCAAGCAACAAACCTAACATCAGATGAGGGTGCCAGGGCATCTTTTTACAGTCCAGAGGGTTTTAGGATAAAAACTTATTTAATCATACTATATGCTTTATATAATCACAGTTATTAAAATGTAAACTGATAGCTATGGATAGAGAAGAAACGAAGGAGAGAAATTAGTGCTACAAGTAGTGGTGTGGACAGGTGTGTCTGTGCAAGGCTCCTGTGGTATAAATATGTGCTTTTCCAGAAGGAGGGTCCTTACTGTTCATTAGGCTCTTGAATGGACTCATAACCTCCCACTCCCTAGAACCACCCCAAACAGCTGGAGAGTCACTGGCCTGAAGGTGCCGTGTCCTCCATTTTTGTATCTCTTTCATTCTAATTTACAGTAAATCTTTTCCCATTGGTAGAAGTCATTCAGTTTTGCTTTCTTTAGATTTCTGTTGTTTGTCAATACTGGGTGTGAGGAGAGTGTAATTCTTTGAAACACTTTTCAAGGAGAGGAGACCTTGAAATAGAGCTAGAGATTAGCAGGAACTTGTTGCCCCTCAAGTCCACAAAAGAAAGAGCCAAATGAACTAAAGAAATACTAAAGGATCTATGAAATCTGGGGCTGAATTTATGAAAATATGGACTTTATAAAATTGTTCATCTGTATAGCCAATTTCCTCTCCTCTTGGTTTGGTTTTGCTTGCCATTCAAATATCTTTTCCCAGATCAGCAAAATCATGATTCATTTGGCAGTTGAACAGTGCTGAGTATTGCCAGGAGAATGCCTTGAGCTAAATAATTCTGGATTCCTACACAGTACTTCGTATTCAGAGTTAAGTGGAGTGGGTGGTTTTGTAGAAAAGCTGTAGGTGTAAAGGAAATTACATAACTATTCTCTGCTTTATACAATTTATTTCTTAATATCTCTTGTATTAGGGCCAGAATTAGAAAATAGATCTGCAGGATCATAGATATCATTAGTCTTTGGATTTAACTTGAAAGTATAATTTTGTTTAGTATCTAAAATTTTATCCTTTTAAGGATGTTAAATCCTTGTTGTAGTCCTGTAACTATTTCTGTATAATACGTTCTGTATATTGTTACATACTATGCAAACCCACTTACTCAGATTTTCAGTTTTGAAAGGATTATACTTATTTTACTGCAAGCAAACAATTATGTCATAGAAAGAAAAGTGTAAATGTAAAAATTAGTCAATTGTAGATTAGAATTATTTTTAAAATTTAGACTATAGTAGTAACTATTTGTACTGGGGTTGTGGGTCAGTGGTAGAGTGCTCGCCTAGCATGCCTGAGGCACTGGGTTCATTCCTCAGTACCACATAAAAATAAAATAAAGGTATTATATCCACCTACTTGTGATTTGCCTTAGCTTCCCAAGTAGCTTGGATTACATGTGTGCACACTACCACACCTGGCTCATATTCTAGTTCTTGTGTACTTGAAGTATATATTCCTTTTGGGACAAGGTCTTTCTAAGTTTCTTAGACCTCACTAAGTTGCTGAGGCTGGCTTTGAACTTGGGATCCTCCTGCCTCAGCCTCCTGAGTCTCTGGGATTACAGGTGTGCACCACTGCAGCCAGTGGCATATAGTTTCAAAAACTATACTTCTTATTAAATTGAACCTTAACAAAAAGATGTGGTTTATGTGTTATTTTTTGCAGATAATCACTTCTCTGTGTCCCATGTATGGCAGTCGATTTGGTTATGCCCTTTCCAATGGCACAGTTGGAGTTTATGACAAAACAGCTCGATACTGGAGAATAAAAGTAAAGCCAGCTTCTGCTATTCATGCACTTTATATTTCAGTGTCAGAGACTTCTGTACTAATTATTGAAATTCCCTTTCAGTCCAAAAATCATGCCATGAGTATTCATGCTTTTGACCTTAATTCTGATGGAGTGTGTGAACTGATAACCGGTTGGTCGAATGGGAAGGTGAGTATAAATTAGCGGTTTGTGTGTAGTTCTAAGTAATAACGTTGTGATAAGGGCTGCAGACCTAGAATTGTAACACGGAAACAACCCTGACTTCCTTGGCTGGGTTTTCAGATTTAACCTCCCAATCTTTCCACACTTTTCTTCCTGCTACATAGTGACTATCCTTTTAGCCTTGTAAGCCCTGCTTGAGAAAAATCTCCTGGGGGGTTCTTTCTAAATCTCTTCTTTGAAAGAAGGAAAAGCCATCAATCAGGTTGCCTGTAGGTATAGGCCAGTTGGGGGGGTGGGGTTAATCACTTAGTAATAATGAACTGTCTAAATAGCTCTTTCCTAATAAATCTTTAACACTGACTGAAAACTTAGAATTAATGAGAAGAATCAGGTTAGCATATTGTTTTCCCAGCTATCACTTCAAAGTAAAACCCCTTTTTCTTTCTTTCCTTTTTAAGCTCAGATCAGAATTTCTTAGTCTTTTGGCAAGTCCAGATTGTCAGAAACTGTCTCAGGAGCTGCCAGGTCTCCATGGATACTGTGCCCTTGCTTTCTTCTCTGTCAGTGTTGGGCTGCCTGGAGGGGATCAGCTAGTTCGTCTTTTGTCTTTCTTTCTCTTTACTTTGGGCCAGCACCTCCAGTCTTTCTGTGGTGTTACATAATGAACAGGTTCTAAAAAGTTATTAGGCTGTTCCTGCTCTTCTTCTTGGGCTTGTCCTTGGTGTGGGTATTCAAAATCATAAGTGAAGGCTGTGTCATTGTTTATTAAGAAGTAAAAGTCCACAAAATGGATGTCTTAATTTATGTGGGCTGTTTTAACAAAATACTACAGATTGGGTGGCTCGTAAAAAGCAGAAGTCTATTTCACATAGCTCTGGAGGTTGGGAGTCCAAGGTCAGGGTGTGGCAGATCTCTGGTCTGGGAGGGCTGCTTCCTCACGGTTGGTTTTCTTCTTATTGTGGCCTCACATGGTGGAAGGGGTGGAGGTCTTTCAAGGACTGTCATGAGGGTATTGATCCCAGGCATGAGGGCAGGCAAATTTTGGGGAGACACAAACATTAAAACCATAGGAAAGTACTATATTCTGGGAGAATATAAATTATGATTGATTCAAGAATTACAAAACTGACTGGCTGCTCTGAAAAGCCATCTTTGCATTGTTCCTGGGTCCAGCTCCCCTCTCGCCGCAACCACCTCCGCCGCGCGCCTCCACCTCCGCCGCGGACTCCGGCAGCTTTATCGCCAGAGTCCCTGAACTCTAGTTTCCTTTTTAACCCACTGCATCGGATCACCGGCGTGCCCCACCATGTCAGACGCGGCCGTGGACACTAGCTCTGAAATCACCCCCAAGGACTTAAAGGAGAAGAAGGAAGTTGTGGAGGAGGCAGAGAATGGAAGAGACGCCCCTGCTAATGGGAATGCTAATGAGGAAAATGGGGAGCAGGAGGCTGACAATGAGGTAGATGAAGAAGAGGAAGAGGGTGGTGAGGAAGAGGAGGAGGAGGAGGAAGGTGATGGTGAGGAAGAGGATGGAGATGAAGATGAGGAGGCTGAGGCAGCTACGGGCAAACGGGCAGCTGAAGATGACGAGGATGATGATGTTGATACCAAGAAGCAGAAGACCGATGAGGATGACTAGACAGCAAAAAAGGAAAAGTTAAACTAAAAATAAAAGGCCACCGTGACCTATTCACCCTCCACTTCCCGTCTCAGAATCTAAACGTGGTCACCTTCGAGTAGAGAGGCCCGCCCGCCGGCCCACCACGGGCAGTGCCACCCGCAGATGACGTGCGCTCTTCACCACCCAACCAAAACCACAACGTGAATTTGCAACAGGGGAGGAAAAAAGAACCAAAACTTCCAAGGCCCTGCTTTTTTTCTTAAAAGTACTTTAAAAAAGGAAAATTTGTTTGTATTTTTTATTTACATTTTATATTTTTGTACATATTGTTAGGGGTCAGCCATTTTTAATGATCTCGGATGACCAAACCAGCCTTTGGAGCGTTCTCTGTCCTACTTCTGACNTTCAATTCCAGGTACCACCCAAAAAAAAAAAAAAAAAAAGAAAAAGAAGTTACATGCATACATACCCTGGACAAGGAGTAGTCTGTGACCTAAATAATTTTTTGGTTGCAAAGTTTTCCCTAGAAGAATGTATACGAAAAGACAAAATAGTGAATGGCAGTGTCATTGAAATGACACTGGTTGCTCTGCCAGATATTCCATAGCTAGCCTTTTGTTTATGACACCGGTGTCCTTACCTGGGCTTAAATCATCATTTTGAGTGAGCATCCATGATTGTTCTTTAGATGCCTTTGCTTCTGATCAGTCAGTTATTTATTTGATTTATTCCTGGGAGGAAGAGAACAATGAGGATAGGAGTACTGAGTCTGGGCAGTTGTGTGGAAGAGGACGCTTCACAGGGTCGTTGCAAAAGGTGGTATGGGAGGGGGACTAGGTGGTATGGTAGGGGACTGAGTGGTATGGTGGGGGACTGGCCTCGCTTGGCGTTTATACTTCAGATACAATGATATTTCGTATTCTTGGATTTCACGAAGGTAGGATTTTTATAGAGAGCTGACATGTGCCCTGTACCTATGTGCCAGGCCCTCTTCAAGTGCTTTACACGTGCGAGTTCTTTCTGGCCTCCTTAGGACCCTGGGAGGTCTAGGTGCTCTTCTTTCCCTCACGTCTGGTTATTGATCTTCACATGAGACCAAGCACAGAATGGCTAAGACACAAGGAGAAGCAGTCATGGAGAAGTCACAGACTTCGTGGAACACTTTAAAGACTGCTTGACTGAATGACCTCTAAAGCTGGGTTTTATTTCAAAACCTTGTGCTGCTGATGGTGGTATTTTCAAACGGTGGCATAAGTGACTTTAAGTTCCTGTTTTATTTTTAGGTTGATGCTCGAAGTGACCGAACTGGGGAGGTCATCTTTAAAGACAACTTCTCTTCTGCCATTGCTGGTGTGGTCGAGGCGGATTACCGGATGGATGGCCACGTACAGTTAATCTGCTGCTCAGTGGAAGGGGAAAGTAAATTGAGTTGGGAAAAATTCTTGAAAAGTCACTTTTTCAATTTGGTTGGGTCAAATGCCAGGAAATTCTACTCTAAAGTATTTATGCTGAGTTTTAATAAGTCCACATCAGTTGGGAAGATGAGAATTTCAGTTTTTGGTTTTTAAGAGCAACTAACTGATGACCTAAAAGTAGATGTGGCTGTACCTGGGGTGGTCCTCCGTCCAGTGAGTGTTTTTCCCTCTCTTCAGTCCGGGGCTACCTGCCAGGCACCACTGAGATGAGGGGAAACCTCATGGACGGCAGTGTGGAGCAGGACCTGATCCGAGAGCTGAGTCAAAAAAAGCAGAATCTCTTGCTGGAACTCCGTAACTACGAGGAAAATGCCAAGGTAGGGCCCTGGGAGGGGGAGGCAGAATCTGAAATGCCGATACTGACCCTGAGGATTGGCAGGTGAGGAGAAGGACCGGGTCAGGGCTGGCCAGGGTGCGGGCCTCCTCCTGCCTGTCTGCAGAAGTGCAGGTTGCATCAGCCTCTCTGCCAGCGCCAGAATGACGAGGCCATGCATCTGTTGATCTAGAAATTCCACTTTCAGGCAGGTGATCTGTAGAAACATTTGTCAGGTGAATAGCTGGAAGCAACTGTTTATCAGTGACAGGGAGTATGTGCTGGGGAATTAATAGCTGTTCAAAAAATGAAGTAAATATATCTGGACTGATATGGAAAGGTATCTGGGTGTTATTAAGTGGAAAAAAAGCAAAAACAATATGTATAGAGTGTTTCTTTTATCATTTTTAAAAAACTATACATAAATTGATAACTAAAAAATACGCGTGTGTGTATCCACCAGCCTGGCTGGAGATGAGCGGGAGTGGGCTCTAGTTTATCCTGTCATATGTTACTGTGCTGGAATTTGGCCTATCAAGTGAGTTTTTTTTTTTTTTTTTTTGCTGCTGGGGTTGAACCTAGGGCTTTGTACATGCTGACATGTGCTTTACCACTGTCATTTTAAAGAAAATGAAAAGCATGTAAAAGGAACAGTGAGATGCAGGGGACCATAACGACAGAAAGGGCAAAGGGATGGGTGTTTCCCACAGGACCAGGTGGGGCAGAGGCACCTGAGATGAGTTCTCTCGTCCCTCAGACTCAGGAGTAGATGATGGGGAGTCTGTCCTTTGAAACCAAGCAGCCACATTATTTAAAATCGACATTAGTTCACTGTTTCAGTGACAGGTTTTGGTGGGTGGGTGTTTCCTAGGCTGAACTGAGCAGTCCACTGAATGAGGGCGATGGGCAAAGAGGCATAATCCCGGCCAACACCAAGCTCCACACTGCGCTCTCCGTCAAGCTGGGGACTGAGAAGCAAGCTGCTCACGTGGAGTTGTGCATCTCCACTTCCAATGGTGAGCCGGTGTTTGCAGTGGGCTGCCAGGTGCTGGTGCCGTCGCGGAGCAGGGCTGGAGCAGCTGTTTCTTCTCTTCCCTGCAGACACTATCATCCGGGCAGTGTTGATTTTTGCCGAGGGAATTTTTGTAGGTGAAAGCCACGTGGTACATCCGAGCGTTCACAACCTTTCCAGCTCCATCCGTGTCCCAGTTTCACCTCCCAAGGATGTCCCGGTGGATCTGCACTTGAAAACCTTTGTGGGTTACAGAAGCAGGTGACCCTTTACAAGTCACTTAGAGGAGGGCAAGGTTTTCCATTGTGCAGGCGTCCTCTGGGGCAGAGAAGACATTTGGTGGTTCCAACCCCCAGTTAGTGTTTCCCACAACCTATTATTTCCCTAATTTGAAATCTTTCCAAATTAGGAAAGTGCTGAGAATCAAACCCAGGGCCTCATGTATGCTAGGCAAGCACTCTACCCCTGAGCTACGTCTCCAACCCCTAACGTTTTATAAATATATTTATTTGGGGCTGAGTAGGTATGTGGCTCAGTAAAGTGGTCACCTTATTTTCTGGACCTTGTGCTTTGAAATAACACTACACTCAACACTTCTCTTGTGTTCCTTTGCTTGGCCATAGCACCCAGTTCCATGTATTTGAATTGACAAGACAGCTTCCCCGATTCTCTATGTACGCACTGACCAGCCCAGACATCGCCAGTGAACCCGTCAGCTATGTTAACTTTATCATTGCCGAACGGGCACAGAGGGTAAGTAACTTGTGCTTTTCTTCAAATTGGAGTCCTTTACATGTTACTTTGTAGAAAGGGGGAAATTATATGAATTATGTTGGTAACAGCAAACATTATTTGAAAGAATTATGTAGTGTGGAGGCTGGGATTGTGGCTCAGCGGTAGAGCTCTTGCCTAGCACTGGCGGGACCCAGGTTTGATCCTCAGGATCCCAAAAAAATAAAGGCATTGTGTTGTGTCCATCTACACCTAAAAAATAAATATTAAAAAAAGAATTATGTATGTGATTTGGCTTGTAACGTGTAATAAAAATATTGCTAAAGTATCTTCTTTCACTTTGAAAAAAATACATTATTTGCATAATCCTTAATTACAAATGAATTCTTAACAGTTCTTAATTTCTCTTCTTTCTTTTGTTATGGTCTTAGTGTGTTTGTCTTTTTTTTTTTATATTTTTTAGTGGTAGTCGACACAATACCTTTATTTTATTTATTTATTTATATGTGGTGCTGAGAATTGAACTCAGGGCCTCATGTGTGCTAGGCAAGCTAGGCAAGCGCTCTACTGCTGAGCCACAACCCCAGCTCCAGTGTGTTTGTCTTGACTTAGTATTTTGAGAGGAACTTACATCAAGATGCAAAGAGAGAAGCTGGGTGTCCTGGTGTGCACCTGTAGTCCTCGTTAGGGGAGGCTGAGGCAGGAGGATAACTTGAGCCTAGGAATTCAGGGCCAGCCAGGGCCCAGTCTCTTCAAACACACAAAACAAACAAACAACAACAAAAGATGGAGAGTGGGACATGGAGTTGGGAGCATTGTTTGGGGTTTAAGTGCTACCTTTTTTTTTTTTTTTTCCTTTTATGTGGGGCTGGGGATTGAACCCAGGGCCTTGTGCATGTGAGACGAGCACTTTACCAACTGAGCTATAGCCCCAGCCCTTAAATGCTACCTTAATTAAATTTTAAATAATCTTGGGAAGTTCCCCTCACCAGCCTGAGCCTCAAGTTCCTTATCTGTAAGTGAAGGTGTGTTGTCTACCACTCAGGGCCCCTGAGGATACATGAGTGGTATGGCGATGCCTTATTAAGTTGAAAGGACTAATAAACAGACTTCAGCTGTGGCCAGGTCTCAGAATTCTTGGTGAGGCTTTTTAATTACATGGATTCTCAGGCTCCTGTGTTGCCTGTGGAATCAGAAACTCCATAGGTGGACTCTTCCAAAGGCATCAAGGGATTCTGACATGGAATCTGTGTTGCAAGCCACTGTAAAATATTCTTAACACTAAAACTCCTCATGTGCAAGTGTCCTGTGTTTGAGTTGTGTGCGTGTATATTCTTCACTTGAATATCTTTTTTTTTTTTTTTTTTTTTTTGAATAGAGTAGAGGGTTGGGATTGTGGCTCAGGGGCATGAGTGCTTACCTAGTATGTGTGAGGTCCTGGGTTCGATCCTCAGCACCACATAAAAATAAATAAATAAAATAAAGGTATTGTGTCCAACTACAACTAAAAAAATAAATATTTAAAAAAAGAAAGATCTCATCATTAGTTTAAAAAAAAAGAATAGAATGGAATAGTTTTAAGCTGATTACATTGTCCAGGATACACCCACAAAAGAGCTGTTGTATAAACAGAATTAACACTGTACTTCTGTCATTTGTACGTTGCATTTAAGATTTTGTCTAAGTAGAGAATACTGTAAAATCATGTCTTCTGGGGGTCAGACATAATCATGAATGTTACTTAAGAATATGTGTGAGAGCCGGGAGTGGTGGGGCCTGTCTATAATCCCAGCAGCTCAGGAGGCTGAGGCAGGAGGATTGTGAGTTCAAAGCCAGCCTAACAAAAGCAAGGCACTAAGCAACTCATTGACACCCTGCATCTAAATAAAATATAAAAAAGGGCTGGGGATATGGTTCAGTGGTTAAGTGCCCCTGGGTTCAATCAAAAAAAAAAAAAAAAAGTAAAATGTGTATAAGGAGGGAAAAGGGAGTGTGATCAGTGTTCTCTTGTTAGGGATGAGGTATTTAAACCGAGGGAGAAGTTTTCCTTCTGTAATGACTGTACTTTAAAAAAATGAAGTTTGTTTAATTCTGCTATTTTTCAGATTGCTATATGGCTCAGCCAGAACTTTCTGTTACCAGAAGACACTAACATTCAGAATGCTCCATTTCAAGTATGTTTCACATCATTACGAAATGGCAGCCATCTCTACATAAAAATAAAACCTAGTGGAGAGGTACTGTTTAATGTCAAGGTCGTTCATAGATTTCTCATGTGCTTTTTTAACCACTTGGTGCAAAGTGAGGCGGATGATTTCAGTGCCAAGATCATAAAACCAAGTGTTGTAACATAGTCTGTTAGTATTACCGTTGTAGACCCTGGGGTATAATCTAGAAGAGTGGTTCTCTGTCTCCCTCTTTCCTTTCCTTCACCCCTTTCATATACATTTTGGGTAGGGTTGGGATTACAGATGTTCATAAAAGCATTTTTTCAGTCTTTGAATAGTCTTATCACTTATTTTATAGGGCTAGAGGATTGACTTTTTAGCTACCCACAGGAAATAAAAAATGTTTATAATTTCCTAAAGGATTAATAACCCTTATCTCATTCATTGCTACATATAAATATATGCTCAGAAATTGTGTTAACTATGGAGAAATTCATGTACTGATTCAGCCAAGTTTGCCTGTTGTCTGAGGATGCTAACCTGGCCTGTTTTTTTCCTGGATAGATCACAGTAAATACTGATGATATTGACTTGGCTGGTGATATCATCCAGTCGATGGCTTCATTTTTTGCTGTTGAAGACCTTCAGGTAGAAGCAGATTTTCCTGTCTACTTTGAGGAGTTACGAAAAGTGCTGGTTAAGGTGAGGGTGCCTGGTGGCTGCATCTGTGAGAATGTGGTTTCTCCTAGTTTGGAATGTTTCGGTTAATGAATGAGGCCACAGATATACTTACGTGATAATCATGTTCTAAATAATTCTTGTAAAAAAATTGAACTAGTATTAGTATTGGAGACTTTAAAGGATTTCTTTTATAAGAGTAGGTGGCTATCTCTTGACCACCCTATTTTCTTTCTTTGGTTTAGGGGGACACTTTTAAAAATATACATCATATTAACATCCTCCTTTGCTAGCTCTTCATCTTATCTGGTTATATCTTCTTTGGCCTTCAGTTTATTGCTTTCCAAAAACCCAAGAGCAAACCAAGGAGGATTGTGATTGTCCCCAAAGTATAAAACCATTCTCACCTCAAATCCCTTAAATGTCTCTGTGTGTGTTGCTAGGCCTCAGTGCTGAAACACTTGTTGAAGAGGAGATGAAATGTTAGGAAGTATTATTGCGATTATGAATATATATGAAAATGGTATGAGTGGTCAGGGAAAGAAAAGGGCCTCTGCATGTAGTGGGTAGTGTCTTCCCAGTGTGTCTAGTTTTCAAGAAGTTTGCAAGACCCTTTTAATTCCTGATGTTCATGTTCTCCAGGTGGATGAATATCATTCAGTGCACCAGAAGCTCAGTGCTGACATGGCTGATAATTCCAATCTGATCCGAAGTTTGCTGGTCCAAGCTGAGGATGCTCGTCTGATGAGGAACATGTGGGTATTTGTCTTGCAAGATGAAACATGTGAGCAATGGAATAGCAGCTCCCAGATGCTGGGGTGGGGAGGGGGTCCTCGATTGATACAGTGACTTTGGAAAATAACTTGGCATTATTGGTAAAGATGAAAATGAGTATGCCCTAGGACCCAGAAATTCTGCTTCTTGTATATATCCTAGAGAAACTTGTGTACATATAAACTAGGATATTTATATAAGACTATTCATAAAGGAATAAGAATCCTATATTAGTCTGTTTTCCATTGCTACCAAAAAATACCTGAGGCTGGGTGGTGTATAAAGAAAAGAGGTTTATTTAGCTCATAATTTTGGATGCTGAAGTCCAAATAGTATGTCAGTAATTCTGATGAGGGCCTCTCTGGCTGTGTCACCTAATGGCAGACGGCCTCATGCCAGGAGTACCTGCAGGAATGAGATCACATGGAGAGAGGGGAAGCCAGAGAGACCAGGGAGGGGCCAGTATTGCTCTTCTATAACAACCCTCATGAGAGAGCTAACCAGGGTTCCACGAGAACCACCTAGTCCCTTCTGACTGAGGGCAGCACCACTAATGACCTTGTACTAGGCCTCACTTAATAAAGGTCCTACCAGCTATTAACATCGCCACACTGGGTGCCAAGCTTCCAGCACAGACCTTTTAGGGACACAGATTATATCCCAACCACAGCAAATCCCAAAGTGGAAACAGTCTGAACTAGCCTCGGCAGTGTAGTGGATAAATGTGGTATATTCATACAGTGGAGCAGCGAGAGTGGGTGAGTGTCCCTGGCACAGAGCATGCCCAGATCTCACATACTGGATACTGAAAGAGGCTTAAAGAACATGTACAGAATGCTGATTTTTTGGCAGGGCATACTGGGGATTGAACCCAGGGGCAATTCTGCCACTGAGCTGCATCGCCAGCCCTTTTTAAAATTTTAAAAAGTTTTTAAGACAGGGTCTTACAAAGCTGCTGAGGCTGGTCTTAAACTTAATGATCCTCCTGCTCATTATTCTGAGTCACAGGGATTACAGGTGGCACCATCATGCCCGGTGCGTCCATTTATATCGTTTGGAAAAGGACAAAACTAAACTATATTTCCCAGGAAGCATACATAGATGATAAGACCATAACAAGGGACTTGGGATGCAGCTCAGAGATAGAGCGCTTGCGTGGCATGCCATGAGGTCCCTGGGGTTGATCCCCAGCACTGCAAAAGCATAAAGGGAGAGAGGAGGAGTATAATATAGTATTTTCTTCTAGGGAGGAGAAACTGTTTACAAAGAACAAGTTGGGAAGCTTCTGGGATGCTGGCAACATCCTGTTTCTTGACCTCCTTAACAAGCGCTTGTTCTCTGAATTTTTCTGAATATGTAACATTGTACAAAGTTAAAAAAAAAAAAACAACAAATGCATGTTTAGCCTCTCTCTTGCTAAGGTGCAAAATTCATCTTCACAGTGAAATGTATTGAAGCAAATTCAGTAGAAAATGAGTAATAGGTGAAGTTTATGCATCTATTTTAGAGGTGAAAGTTCAACCAGGATGTTACTTGTGCTTTTTTTCCTGAAAGGCCTGAATTATTGATAAATAATTAAAATAGTATTGCTCCGAAGTAAATAATTTTTAAAATGATTGTATTGAGTTGAAAATTTCAAACATACAAAAGTAGATTGAATAATTAATTATTTCCTTTATAGCACCCACTTAGCTTCAGTGGGCACCAGCTCTGGGCCACTGTTCTTTTCTCATCTCTATACTTCTCTCTTTCCTTCCCAGGCACTGCATTATTTTGAAACAAATTCTTGACATGGTCTAATTTCAGTTATAAATATGTCAGGCAGTAGGCCTTAAAAAAATATGTGTAAAAGGGGCTGGGGTTATAGCTAGAACACTCACCTCACATGTGCAAGGCCCTGGGTTTGATCCTCAGCACCAATTAAAATAAATAAATAAGTAAATAAAATAAAGGTATTGTGTCCAACTATAACTAAAAAATTAAAAAGAAATGTATAAAAACCCCAATGCCATTAGCTCACTTGGAAAAATAAAAAATAATTTCTTAACGTTAAAAAAGATCCAGTCAGTGTTTAAAACACTGATAAAAATATGAAGATGAATCTGCTAACAATATTAAGAATAGGTCACTTTTGAATAATGAATATTAATTGGATCCTGAAATATAGCTCATCACCCTATTCACAGCACTATGGACTCAATAATTCTTAAATTTCTAAATCTAGAACAACCATGGACCAGTCACCAAGAAAGACCACTTGTCTTCTATTTATATGGAACAAATAGGATATTTTGATGGAAACTTCTCAATGTTTTCAAAGCAAACTTTAAAAACTGCCTCATTTTAATTAAAATACAGCTAAAAATGTGTATTCTCTCTTTTTTTTAAATGGAACTAAGACACTGACAAGTGTTTCTTTTTCTGTGGTATTGGGGATCATCACATCCTGGGGCCTCAAGCATTCTAGGCTGGGGCTCTGTCACTGAGCTGCACCCCCAGCCCTATAGGGATTTCTAGGCCCGGCACAGTAAGATACAGTGATGTTAAATCATCTTGATTTATACAGGAAAACAATGAAGAATCGCTATATGGAACTCTATGATCTTAATAAAGACTTGCTAAATGGATATAAAATTCGCTGTAACAATCACACTGAACTATTAGGAAATCTTAAAGCAGTAAATCAAGCAATTCAAAGAGCTGGGCGTCTGCGTGGTAAGTCTTTTCTCACAGCACTGTAATTGTACTTTTTGGGGTGAGGATCACTGAATATGCTGGTAGCTTCCCTAACTCATTTTGGGGCCTAGAGTAGCATACCCTAATGCTGCAAAGGCGGCTCATCTCTTGAGCTTCTGTCCGTTGCTTGACATTAGTCTTCCAAAGGGAAAGAATCCTTCAGCTCCTTTTCTAAGATCTTTCTGCTTCCTCTAAAGAAAGACCTAGTGTTTATACCCCAAAGGACTTAAAGACCCAATTGGAAACAGAGACTGAAAATTAATGAGTTGAGTATCCAACTTAAAATTTTAGAAAAAGAACAATAGAATAAATCAAAGGAAGCAGAAATACAGCTAGATTTATATCTGAATTCTGTTTTGGGCCAGTGCTTTGACATCTTTATGATCTTACTGGATGGACGTGAGCTTTGATTCTTTTCTACTTTAGGTTTTATAGATTTGAGATGGTCTCTAGGTTTGTTTTGTGACCTATTCTTAATATTGTTAGCAGATTCATCTTCATATTTTATCAGTGTTTTAAACACTGACTGGATCTTTTTTAACGTTAAGAAAAAACACCAAGATTACGGTTTTAGGGAGCATAAATTAGTAAAATTTGTTTATATGACTCTTCTCTACCCTAGTTTTATGTTGTTTTAAAACTGGCCTCTACTTGCTAATTCCACTTCTATTGTCTCGGGATATACTGACTTTATATTCCTTCTCATACAGTTGGAAAACCGAAGAACCAGGTGATTTCTGCTTGTCGGGATGCTATTCGAAGCAACAATATCAACACCCTGTTCAGAATCATGCGGGTGGGGACAGCTCCTTCATAGAGAGGAGGAAATAGGGAATAAGTTTCTGGACAGAAGGTTTTCCCTAACACTCTAGGTGGGTATGCTTTGGGTCACATCCTGGTGAACCAGGGTGCTAAGGATGCAAACAGCCTTGGTGAGCTATACAGGCTAAAGACAAGGCACTGCATCTGAGAACCATACTCCTTTTCTGTTTTTAGATCAATTGTACTTGCTAGATCTGTAGGAAGGAGGGCAAGTACATTTTAAATGTCAGGGCTTCAGAGTCCAGTTTTTGTTTATGTAAAGTCGATATATATTATGTTTTTTCCCCTTAAAATTGTAATTGAATTTGTAATTTTCAAATAGATTATCTACCTTTTCATTAAAATTAAAACATATTGGACTTGGTTGTTGACTGATTGCAAAATAGTATCAGAATTACAAAAGTCATTTGTATTTGGTGGAGAAGAACAAAAAATGTAGATATTCAATTTTTTTAATCACTGAAAGGTGAGTGTAAACCAATCTATATTAAAGAAGAATTAGCTTAGTTGGGTTAATGGCTGCTGCTTTAACATCTCAAAATTTATGACTCATTTTTATCATACAGGGATTTCTGTATGGAAACAAACCAAAGGAAAATGGTTTGGGTGCATGTTCACTGCATATAATGGAGGCCCTTGGGCTTCAGAGGCTTCCTTCTCTTGCGTGGAGCCATATTGGACAAGGGCTGTTCTAGGGCCTTGCAGTTATTTATATCCAAGCCAGTAGAAAAGGGAGAGAGTGAGGAGGAAACAGGCCTCCTTCTGCTGGAAGCTTCGGTCGGGAAGAACAGTCACTGTACTCACACTCCACTGGGTAACTTGGCCAAGACTGCAAAGGAGACAGGAAATGCAGTCCAGCTGAGTGCCAGCTTATGAGGAGAAAGTCGATGTGCAAAGGGACAGTCCCTTCCCAGGAGGTAAAATTCTGGCCTGAGGTAGAATTCTGGACTGGCTTAATTTTTGTAACAGTAATCAGTTTTCACATCTTAATAGCATTCATAAGTGAGGAGGAAAACTGGATCTTCGCCTTGAGGTTGATGTAAGCTAATTTTACTAGTCATCTTCACTTGGCCCTCAGGATTCCCCTTCTCCTGTATCTGAAATGAAGGCTTTATAAAATCCCAATTTTATGAGAATATGTCCTATAATCACATCATTTTGCATTTTCAATTTTATAAGCTAGAGTTTTCCACTCATACTGTATTATTTCCCTTAAGTAATAAGTAAGTAGCCTTATGTCTGCCTCAAAGATAAGGAATCTGAGCAGCAGAGACTAATTCCTTGTCAAGGTCACAGAATTAGTAGCCATACTGAAGTTGCACTAGTTTGTTTTTGTTTGGGCAGTACTGAGGATTGAACCCAGGGCTTCATGCATGCCAGGCAAGCACTCTACCACTGAGCTACATCTCCAGCCCTAACTTAAACCGTTTGAGGGCAAAAATCTTTAATTGGTGCTAGTTTTAAATTACATAGTAGTAGCATTCATCTTTTGTGAATCTAATAGGGTAATCTCATCAAAGGTCATTCTTAGCCAAAAAGCTTTTGGAGACCTAAAAATATTTGACAAGGCTTTCAGAGGTTGGCCTACAATAAGACGTGTCAGGTCCTCTGTAGGTTACAAATGCTTCTATTTGATGCTGAGGCCTTATAGCCTAGGAAGGTAGAATGTCCTGACAGGATCCGTCAGCTGGGTAAGTTATGGTATGAAGTTTTGAAACTATATAGTCATGGTCCTTTCTGTTACTCCAAACCGTTCCCAAGCAAGTAAAGACTGGATGACATGAAAACATTCATGAAACACTCAACTGCCTTTTTCTTAGAAATTACCCTTAGAGAACATTAACTATCAGAACATTAATCATCGGCTTAGAGAACATGACTATCAGAAAGGAGTTAATCAGTTACTGCTTTGTTGCCCTTCTTCTATTCTGACAGCATCTGAGTGCCTTCTCATGGCTAGGCCCTGCCTGGTTCATTGCTGAATTTCAAAGCTCTAAGTGAACACAACCTTCAATTAAAAACTGATTTTGAGAGGCTGGGATTGTGGTTCAGCGGTAGAGCGCTCGCCTAGCACGTGCGAGGCCCTGGGTTCGATCCACAGCACCACATAAAATTAAATAAATATATATATATATATATATATATAAAAATCCCCAAAAAACAAAAAACTGATTTAGAGGATTCTGGTATCTGGGAGGAAAGTTTTTAGTCTTATGCAAGCATCCCTAAAATAATCACCTCCCACCCAAGCTCAGGTACTCTATGGGCTTTTAGTATTTGCCACTGAGCCTGCCTATCCGGTACACTGAGGCTCAGCTCACAGGTTCTTTGCTCAAGAGACCTTGCGGGTCCCATTGTCTAGTCTGTCTTTCTTTTTTTTTTTTTTTTAATTTTTATTAGTTATTGATGGATCTTTATTTATTTGTATGTGGTGCTGAGAATCGAACCCAATGCTAGGCAATCGAACATATGCTAGGCAAGCACTCTACCACTGAGCCACAACCCCAGCTCCATTGTATGTTCTTTAGTTCCTATTACATTGTGTGTAAAATCTTAAGCCCCTATTAAGTGAGAATAGGGCCTCTATCTTAATCAGCTTCATCCTCACCAGTGTTAAGCCAAAGCTGAGCACAGAGACACAGCTGCTGCTGACCGAGGGCTTGTCTGTGCTAAGAAAGCCCGTCAGGAGCCTCAGAAACCTCACCAGGAACTTTACAATTATTATGCAGCCTTAGGGTACTTTACAAAAATGATCTTCAATGTTGTCATTAATGTTTCAAAACTGCCAGTGCAGAGTCCTGTATCACAGAAATAAATTATCAATTATTGCCAATTTCACTTTGAAATTAAAATACAAGACACCTGTTGCTGTCTGGTGTTTTGCATTTCACTTCTCCTGTCTGGACCCCGCCCACACTACGTGCTCTGGCTCCTGAGTCAACTTTTATTTGGTACAGAACTCTGCTTCTCCTAAAAATGGTGTCATATAGATAATCCCCAAATAGTTTTTCCACTGTACGTGTGGACTGTTTTTTCATCAGAGACTGTGCTGTCCTGGTCCAGGCAGCCTATGCCTGCAATTCACGTCCCTGGATCTGCTCTCAGAAGATCTTTTTAACAGGATACTTTCTGTTAGTTTTAGTAGGGTTCAGCGTGTAATGGGGATGGAGAGGTACAGGTTTGGGAGAGGTAGCCCCAAATTGGATCTTTTTTTTCTGGTATTTTGTGGGGAATAAACAACCACATTCAGTGGGGTCTGAGTAGCAGACATGCCAGGTTCAAAATTTAATGATCTTTTTTCTCTTCCAGGCTTTATTTTCTACATCCTTAAAATTAGGGACCGTTATTTGATTATTTACAGGATTACCCTTAAACATTTTTCTTCCTATTAACAGAAATTCAAATATGTTTACAAAAACAGCTTCATAAATATATTCCTAATTTCCATGACAGTTAACATATAAAGGGCTTTAACTGCGGGGGGGTGGTGATGCAAGCTGTGTTGCTCGCTCTCTGTCAGATGCTGCAGCCTGAAGCCCACAGAGCAGGTAGTCAGGATGTAAGGTTGGAGAGAACAAGCTGGAATCCACAGACAGGAGCTGGAGCCCTGGAGGACAGGTTGAAACCTGTCGGTCCTTGTTGCCCCAGACCTTGATGGTCAGGGCATCCTGCAGACAGAGCCTTCGTCAGAGCTGAAGGATGCTGACTCCTGCCAACAGGGGGAGCAACGACATTGAGCTGCTAAATGGCTGCTGCCTCATTTGGCCCTCCATCTGGCAGTTTGTGGCTCTCACTGACGGAAAACAGGGAGGCGACTCTGGGAAAGGTGGTTCAGCAAGACCTCATTGATATCTTACAAAGCTATCGGTGGCTGGATTACCATACAGGTGACCTTGACTTTATATTTTTACATGTGGTTTTAATTCTTTACAATGAACCTCATTATATAATCTGAAAAAACAAAGTTATTCTCTGGGGGAAAAAAATCTTCCTTTACTGAAGGGAGTTCTAAGAATTGGAGGTTCACTATTAAAGAATTAACAAAAAGATGCCATATATCATAGAGGTGAACATCTCAGGTTTAACTTGAAAGCAGTAAAAGACAGCCCAAGTTTTCTGGGCATGGTGGTGCACATCTGTAATCCCAGTCACTCAGGAGGCTGAGGTAGGAGGATCAAAGCCAGCCTGGGAAACTCGGTGAGATCCTGTCTCAAAATGAAATTTGAAAAAGGGCTGGAGATACAGTGCAGTACCAGAATGCTTGCTGAGCATGTTTGGGGCCCTGAGTTGAATCCCCAGTACTGAAAAAAAAAGTTGTTCATGTTTTAATTCTTTTGCTATTTAATAGTTGTCAACATTGGCTCCAGGCCCTAAAAAGTAACGGGGATCAAAAAAGTAGTCATAAGTTGAGGCAATTTCTTCGTTGTGCAAATATCATGCAGTGTACTTAGACAAACCTACATGGTTTAGCCTACAACACGCCTATGCTATATGGTATAGCCTAGTGCTTCTAGGCTACAAACTTGTATAACATGTTACAAGTACTTTTTTGGGTGGGGGGATACCAAGGATTGAACTCAGGGCACTCAACCACTAAGCCACATCCCTATTTTGTATTTTTATTTGGAGACAGGGTCTCACAGAGTTGCTCTTAGCACCTCCCTTTTGCTGAGACTGGCTTTGAGCTCATGATCCTCCTGCCTCAGCCTCCCAAGCTGCTGGGATTCAGGCTTACCCACTGTGCCCGGCCTAAAAGTACTTCTTATTTTTCTTTTTATATAGCTACAAAAAGTAGTTTTCTTTTTGTGGTGTTGGGGATTGAACCCAGTGTTCTACCACTGAGCTATAACCTGAGCCCTATTTAAAATTTTTTATTTAGAGAGGGGTCTCACTAAGTTGCTGAGGCTGGCATTGATCTTGTGATAACTCCTGCCTCTCTCCTGAGTAACTGGATTACAAACCTGTGCCACCACATCCAGGAAAGTATTTTCCTTATATCCTTAATTCTATAAGATTTTTTCTATTAATTTTTACTTCTTAAACTTTGAAAAAATCAACTAAGACACAAACATATTAGCCTAGACCTATACTGGGTTACGATCATCACTATCACTCTCTTCCACCTGCACATCTTGTCCCACTAGGAAATGCACCAACACACATGGAGTTGTCATCCTATGTAGTGACAATGTCTTCTGGAATACCTTCTCAAGGACCCATCTGAGGGTTGTTTTATGGTGAATTTTTTTTTTTTTTTAGATATAAGTACACTGTAATGATTGCTAAAAAATATAATACACAATAATAGTCACTTTATTTATCATCAAGTATTACATACCGTACATATACTTGTGCTGTATGCTTTTATACAATTGGCAACACAGGCTTGTTTACAGCAGCATCACTAGATGTGAGGAATGCTTTGCAATAGAGGTGATGGTTTCACTAGGCAGTAGCAATCTGCATGTCCGTTATAATCTAGGGGACTGCCATCGTCTGTCAGTCTGCCATCAGTCTGTTGTTGACTGAACATCATCATGCGGTACCTGACTATTGAGGAAAGCTGCTTCTTAATTACCACATCCTCAGGACAGAGAAGCAATCTGCAAATTACCTTCTCCTCGACAGTCCTGTACTTTGTAGATGCAGGAACTGACAGCAACATCAGGATTAGGCCCTTAGGGATTCTCTTCCCTTAAACACCCAAATCTGTTTCTGTAGTGTAAAAGATTCTGTTGCGTGGACTATAAGCACATGGAGAAAAAAGAAGAAACTAATATGCATATTCTCACATGTGAGTATTATCTGAGATTTAGACCCAGCTCTCCAGAACTGGAAAAGCTGGGTGGCCTTAGACAGCAATGACAGCCATAACCTCACACCATTTCCCAAGCTTGGCACACATAGGGTTTCACTTACCCAGCACCTTCCCCTGGGTCTTGCTGGGGTTAAGCCACTGAATGAAGGTATTAACTATAACCTTACCCTCCCTGTTCAGGAAAATACCCTAGAAAGCAAGTGAGTGAAAGCAGTAATAGTACAGGTGACCTTCAGGCCCCGGGAACTTAGAAAAGGCAAGCTTCAAAATTAGCTATTAGTACCAAAGTATCTTCAATCCCAATTGAACATCACTACGCTGTGGTTAAAGAATTGTGGTCTCTAAAATAGTAAGTGTGTAAAATGGTTCACATACTTTGTGGGTGTGGGAAGACAATACTAGAACTCTGGACATTTTTATCTCATTTAAAAACTAGGATTTGTTTTATAACATAAAATTGTTTTAAATTAATAGTACTACATGTATAAAACTCAAATACCCATTTAATGGAAACACATGATAAAATGTGTTTTACTGATTTGGGTATGTGAAAAAAAAAAAAGAAACCATCAACCTAAAAGAAAATGAAATTCATTTTCTTTATTTAATTGCAAATTTCAGAAAAGAATTAGTACTCGGGAGATGAAAGAGAAGTGGTTGAGACATTTAAAGGTCCAGTTCTTTTCCTACTAGTTAGTAAAACCGACACTAAAAACTACTGCAACAGTAAGAAATAGATAAAAGAGAAAGGAAACAGAGGGACACACTAGAGATGGAGTGAGAACAGCTTCTTTCATCCATCCGTGCACCCCCCCCCCCAAAAAAAAAAAAACCACACCAGGAGGAGTTATGATAGAGCCCGCTGGAGCAGCTGAGGGAAAATGTAAAATGGACAAGCTCTTGACATTCCCATGTAGCTTTGAGCACTGGATCTCTTAAAGAAAAAACAGACAACTAGTTCTACAGTACCTAATACTGTAGGAAAATGAAAGCCACATGTGAAGCTAGACTCATATAATTACACAGAAGCCACAACCTCAAGGTTGGAAGGCAGAGGGTACCTGGGAGTAACTACATATGGCAATAAGCAGCCTGTCCTCTTACCAGCTAGACATGTCTTGCTTGGTTTTAGGTTAGACCTTTTCCAAGGAAGCAGTACTATCCATCTATGTCCACCCTGGTCTGTAAATCACAGTGGGACAGCCGCAGGAAGCGCAATGATTCAAACTGTACCAGAACTTGAGGACTCAACATGAAATAAGCTTTTGTGATTTCTAGACTGATTTAACTGGGAAGCATGGGAGCTGCAATCACGCGAGTTAAAAAAGAAACACTGATGTATCGAGGACTCTTCGCTTAGTGAAATAAGCAGTCACAAAAGGACAAATGCTCCATGATTCCTCTCCTGAGGGATGAGAGTATATTAACAGAGGAAGAGTAGAATGGTGGGGGTGCGGCATGGGAGAGCCGGGAGCTACTGTTTAGTGGATACAGGGTTTCAGTTTGGGGAGATGGAAGGGTTTTGGATATGGATGGTGGTGGTGATGGTTACACAACAATGTGAATGCACTCAGTCCTACTGAGCAACACACTTAAATAAGTGACTAAATTTGTTACATAATTTTACAATAAGAATGATCACTGAAATTAGAAAAAAAAATTAATGAAGCAGCCACTGTGAAATTGAAGAATTCAACATGAAACAAAATTAAAAACCTTTTTGAAATCAAAATGCAAGTACATAGCTCTAAGCTCAAGGTCTTGAGGACAAATCATGAGTCCTATTAAAGGAAAAACCATTTTAAAACACTAGCAGATGGGCTGGGGATGTGGCTCAGTGGTAGAGCACTTGCCTGGCATGCATGAGGCCCCAGATTTGAGACCCCGTACAATCAAAAACAATCCCCCAAAGAACACCCACTAGCAAACAGGCCACCATGTACCTTTCCTTCATTCCATGCCTAACTTTTCCAGTAGTGGTGGTCACTTTTTTGTTCAGCTTTGCCCCGTCCTGTTATTCATAATACACAAATGAAAAGTCCCAGAAACCAGTTCTGTTTGGGAAGGTTTTCTTTTGTTCTAGGCTTCGGTGGTTAATATGCTTGACAAATTTCAGAGTCTCTCTATCTCTGTAGATCAATGCCACAGAATTGTTTTCTGGAGTCACTGTTAGCAGCTGAAATAGGCAAATACAAAGCCACATCAGAACACAGAGCACATTCTCAAGTCTTCAACAGTTCACCATGGACACATGGTTTCCACATCAAGTATCTAAGCTGGGGATGGGGGTCCTTTGAAAGATCCTTTACTAGGAGATGAGCTTTTTTCTGGTTGCCAAGGCATTTTCAAACAGGCCCTATTCCAGCAGCACAGACCAAGAAAGAATCTACCTAATGAAATCAAAATGCAAGTATATAACTCTAAGCTCAAGGTCTAGGTTGATATGGATGGTGGTGATAGTCACACAACAGTGTGAATCATTTACATCTAGCTATACTGAAAGACTCAAGGGAGTGTACCACAGCCTCTTAATCTGGATTTCTCAGAATAAATGCTTAGCATCTTTATTGCATGCTGAGTATTTGCTTATAGAACTTAGAACCATTGCAAGGCAGGATTTATCAACTAAAGACGCTGCAGAGGTCATAAAGATAAGGTCAATGGAGAAGGAAAGCTTTCTCAAGAACTGAAAAGGAGAGTCTGCTATTAGAAACAACTTACCTCTTCATCTTCACCTTTGGCAATGTAGGAGGTAAAGCCACCATATTCTGGCTCCCAGCCTGACAAGGGGAAAACATAACACTCAGAGGGCTCTTGCTGCAAGAGTCACATCACCTGCTAAAAAGTGAGGGGTCTGGGACTCAGCAGTCACCGGCTCTAAGACTTGGGAGCTTGAGTTTATCATCTGTTTTTCAGGGGTTCCCTTTCCCCTAAATGCCTACTTTCCCAAGAGAGCTGAACTGGGATGCAGGCCTACTTCGATCAACACTGAATAAGAAAATTAAGAGATAATTAAAGGGCAACAAAAGCTGTGGACCAAATCCAGAATAAGTCCACAATTTACTGGAGTAAAATTATGGCAAGGTCCATCTCCCCCTTTTCCAGTCACAGATAGAATCCATTTTGACATGAAAGATAGTAATTCATGACCCCCAACAACCCTCTGCACTGTTAAGATTCTGTGACCTGAGATCTTGACCATAGCAAACTACTTTTGAATTTATTCGGCTGGAGAGGGTCACTCAGGAGGCTGCCTTCTAAGGAAACACTCACTGCTTTCCCTCCTCCCTCTTACCTTCACAGCCACAGTAGAAAAGCAGGTCCAGGGCGAACTCTGTCTTGTTGTTGTCATGGATTAAAGTGTAATGCCCAGTCTTCCAACGCCTCAGCTCTCCCTGGCACGTGGGGACACTTGACTCTTACAAAAACAAAAGGGCCAGTAGATTTAAAAAATAACTCTGATATAAATGTTAGATTGTAAAGAAATGAAAATTATGTAAGGTACTAAGAGGAACCCATTCTCCTAAACCTTCAACTGATCTACTGTTCCACTATTTGGTTATTTTTTTAATTTTTAAAAAAACTCTGGGCTGGGTTGTGGCTCAGAGATACAGTGCTTGCCTAGCATGCATGAGGCACTGGGCTTGATCCTCAGCATACATAAAAATAAAATAAAGGCATTGTGTCCACCTATAACTGAAAAAAATAAATGTTAAAATTTATGCAGTACTGGGGATTGAGCTCACGGCCTTGTGTATGCTAAGCCAGTGCTTTATCACTGAGATATACCGAGTCTTATTTTTTTTTTTTTAAGTGATGCTGGGAATTGAACCCAGGGCCTTGTGCATGTGCAGCAAGCACTCTACCAACTGAGCTATGTCCCCAGCTCTACCCCGAGTCTTTTAAATTTTATTTATTAAAAATAATTTTTTTTTTTTTTTTGGACTGGGAATTGAAACTCGAGTACTCTATCACTGAGCTACCTTTTTTCAAATTTTGAGACAAGGTCTTGCTAAATTGCTCAGGCTGACCTTAAACTTTTGATCTTATTGCCCCAGCTTTCTGAGTAACTAGTATTACAGGCACAAGCCACCAATGCATGGTTTTACCATCCAGTCCTACAAATGACAAGAAATTACTGGGTCTGACTCTGGTGCTGGGGAGGGAGGTTGAATTTCAATTTCTTTATAATAAATTTCAGATGAAGTAAAGAATTATGCAAAATAAATAAAACCTAAGAATTACTTTATATACTCTTGAAATAAGGAAGAGATTTCTAAACATGTCACCACATACACACATACAAAAAAATGTCACCACACACAAAAACAAAACAAAACAAAACAAAACCCAAAGCCACGAAAAGCAGACAGATCTGATTACTAAAACATTTTATAAAACTTGTGGGCCGGGAATAGAGTTCAGTGGTGTAGTGCTTATTTGCCCAGTACACAAGAAGCCCTAGGTTCAAGCCCCAGCATGAAGGAAAAAAGTTTAAAACAAGTTGAACAAAACTTAAAAAAGCAAACTATTACAACAAGACAGAGGGACAAGGTTCCTATACATAACATTTTTTCACAACCAATAAGAAAATGACAAAACCCCCTAATTATAAAAGAAAATTAAGTAATAAATACAAGGAAATTTTACAACCACACATTATTAATCAGTGAAAGGTATATGCTATTTCACCAACATAATAAGCACAGGTGGAAATGAAAACACATAATTAGTTTCCCAGGAAGAAGGGAAGTGTCATGTACAATGCTGCTGGGAGGGCAGGGATGATTTCAGTTTAGGGGAGTGCAGTTTGCCAGTTGATTTAAAACTCTGAGCAGTTTTGACATAGCACTTGCATTTTTTTTTTCATGGTATACTGGAGACTGAATCCAAAGGTGCTCTACCACTGAGGTACATCTCCATTCTTCCTTATTTTTATTTTGAGTCAGGAATTCACTAAGATATTGCAGCTGCCCTCGAACTTGCAATCTTCCTGATTCAGTTTCACAAGTTATGCCCATTGCACTAAACAATTTGCACTTTTAAGAAGTTATTTTAAGAAATAACAATAGTGAAGAACTAGAAACAATCTGAATAACTACACAGGACTGGTTAAGTTCATGTGATGAAATACCTTGCAGTCATTAAAAATTATAATAGTGGTTTTCAAAACTTTTAGCTATGCATTCTTAAAATGAACTACAGACTCGGAGGCTGAGGCAGGAAGATCTCAGGTTTGAGTCCAGTCTCTGCAATTCAGTGAGACCCTCAGCAACTCAGTGAGACCCTTTCTCAAGACAAAAAATAAAAAAGAATGGGGGTGTAGCTCAGTGATAAATGCCCCTGGGTTCAATCTCCAGTACCCCCCCCCCAAAAAAAAAAGAAAGAAAGAAAAAAAAAGGGAAAGATATAAGAAAGAGGCTTATAAAATACTATGTGTGAAAAAACATTACAAAACAACATATATGGTATAATCCCATTATAAACACACACAAACCCTGTACATGTGTATATGCCTACAAAGCAAAAAAAAAAAAAAAAAAAAAAAAAAAAAAAAGACTGGAACATATTACAAATGTTAATAGTGGCCACCTTTAGGTGATTATTATTTTCCCTTTATTTATTTGTTTTCAACATCTGAAATTGACATGTGTCTTTATATTTAAAATGTCCTTAAAATTACCAGGTTTGTATTGGTTTTTGTTATCTGACTAGTCATGCCCTAACTATGTCCAAAATGCTGCTATTATACACAAAGCAATTTTACACCTTTTACTTAAAAACAAACTATAGCTTTGTTCAGGTAAACTTTGTAAACTGATCTTTCTAATTCATTTTTATATTCCCTACTTAATTTTTGGCCTAGGGCCTTACATACAATAGATGCTCAAAAAACAAAATAAAGTATCTTTTGATTTCTCATACAGATTTTTATTCTAAGTTGCAGGTCCCCATAAAAATGAAACCAAAAAGGAACAGAAGATTTTTTTTAATCCTTGATTCTTCACTGACCTTCACCCAAATTCCTTTTAGGTTCTAGGCATAGATGCCAGTATCAATTACCAAGGAAAACTAATCTATGAAAAAGAGGTTGTCCTGTATATTGAGTAGCACAGAAAAGGCCATGTAGGGCTAGTTTTCCTAAATATCCATGGTGACTGAAGTGCCTGGTTAGTCAGTTCTGGGAGGCCACAGAGTGAGTGTTGTTGATCATGGTTAGCATCTTACAAAGGTGATTTTGTTTCCACAGGTCTGCCCGCTTGCTGCACAGGGTCCTTTGAAAGAAGCAAAGTGGAAGCAAGGCATGCAAGACTGAGCAAAGTGACTGGGTGACGGATTTTCCAATCTAAATGGTCAACAGATGCTGAGAGATCTAAGCTGAATTTGTAGCTTGGTTAATGGTTCCAAAATTTCCAAAGAAGCATTACTGCCTATATTGCTTTCTTTTCCATCTTATTTGTAGATGATTTAAGTTCCTCTGCTTATAATAATTTCCCTCTATACACCAGTCCAAATTCAAGCAAGTTTTCTTAGGCTACTTTCGGTCTTGGCAGAAATTAGTTGCTAGCCTTCCTCTCCTTCACGTTCATGTGTTTTAGAGCAACTGTAGCAGCCGTAGCCTAAGATTATTCCACCCTTTATACTATTTTCTCCACCATGTGTACTATTCTTAGCCTAATACAATGCACTAGCTGTTCCCTTACCTAGAATTTTTTCCTGCAGATTCTTCCTGTAATTTAGATCTGAGCTTAAATAAACGGCAGCTCCTCAGGGAGGCTTTTCTGGAGGGGCTCAGTCATTTATCACATGCCCCTATTACAATGCTATGCACAGCACTTATCATACTTCTTGTGTGTAGAGACATTTAACCGCTGTCCCTTCCTACTGCAATGTAAACTCCAGGGAAACAGAGATCTTGTCCTTGTCCATTTTGTTTTCCAGCTCCTGAAATGGGGCTCACAGTAGCAGATGCTCAAGAAATATTTGTTGAATGAATAAATGACTAAATGATAAATGGTTAATGGTAAACAAGGACAAATCCTAACAGCAGCTCACCTTTCTTTGCTTCGTTGTCTTCTGGCACTGAGTCTGTCTGCTCATGGCTCTGCTGGCTGTTGCTCCTGATGGCTGCCTGATTATTCTCGGGCTCAGAGGAGCTCTGGCTAGTTCCTTCTTCAGTGCTATCAGCAGCACAGGCTGCTTCTCCCTCTTTTTGGTCCTCAATCTCTTCTGAAGGTGCCAAGAAGTGAAGCTTCAGGCCTGTGAAGTTGGAGAGCAGCAAAAACAGTGCCTCCGAGCGAAATAACTCCATACAGTCCTTCAGTACATCAGGGAGCTTACTCTCCTCAGCTTTCTCATAAAACCTGAAAAGCAATAATGTCAAGTTGCATCAAGTTCCACATGTAAAATTACTCATGGAATAAAAGGTCATCATCAACTTTATACCTCTTCGCCTAAATCTTGGCACAGGTTACTAAAACAAAGTTACTACAATGGAGAGATTTTGCTAAGGTCTGGATGTCCCTGACAAAATGGATGCTCCTTGAAACAAATGGTTGTTAAAGCCAAGGTCCTATTGTTGGAAGTGAGCTGTTCAGACAAAAAAAAGTAGGCGCTAAATGCAGATGCAAACATCTCAGAGGACAGGTTCTACCTTTTGTTAGGGGGACCACGGCTACTCCATTCCACATCTCCTTGCTCCAAGGCCTCACAGACTTTTGCAAATTTCTCCGGCTGGAAAATAAGCAATAAAGAAGCAATGAACACCAGGCGCAGTGGCATAGGCCTGTAACCTCAGTGGCTCAGGAGGCTGAGGCAGGAGGATCACAAGTTCAAAGCTAGCCTCAGCAAGGTGCTTAGCAATTCAGTGAGACCCTTCTCTAAATAGAATACAAAATCGGGGTGGGGATGTGGCTCAGTAGTCAAGTGTCCCTGAGTTCAATTCCTGGTAATCTCCTGCAAAAAAACCCCAAAAACAAAAAACCAGGAGCAATTAGCATTGGACACACCTATAGTCCCAGCAGCTCTGAAGGCTGACACATGAGGATCACGAGTTCAAAGCCAGCCTCAGCAAATGCGAGACGCTAAGAAACTCAGTGAGCCCCTGTCTCTAAATAAAATACAAAATAGGGCTGGGGATGTGGCTCAGTGATTGAGTGCCCCGAGTTCAATCCCTGGTACCAAAAAAAAAAAAAAAAAATCAAGTACAATACAAGAAACTCATTAATCTACTGAAACATTCACAAGACGCTTTGAATTTATTTGTTTAATGCAATTTCCTATGGCTTCTTAACAGTTATAAATACGTAAAAGATAAAGGACAGCATGGTTTTTAAATAGGGTTAAACAAATTTATTTACTATAATTTTCAAATTCTATAATATTCTAAAGTCATCTATAACAATCTGAGAGAGAGAGAAGGAGAGAGAGAGAAGGAAAGAGACAGAGAAAATTGAGAGAAAACTATGTGTGAGAGAATGTAAAATCTCTCTTCTCCTTTTCATAGAGGAGAAGCTCCTTTTGGAAGTCTAACTCCATGGGACTCATGGTCAACTGTGAAGCACCTTACCAACACGTTATCTCATGTGGCCCTCACAATAACTCTGCAAGAAACACATGGCAGGTTTTATCCCAGTATAATTAATGATAAAACAGATACACAGATTTAGTGATTTGCTCAGGTTAGTAAAACTAGAGTCAGGACATGATCAGTTTTCTGACTTCAGATCTGCCTCATCATTGTTAAACACTCATTAGTAGGTGTAAATCAACTATAATTAGTAATTTATTATAAAATAATAATAAGCACCATATTCATCAAATGAATAGAAAGGCAACTAGACACAACTCCCTTTCAATGTAGAAGTTTTGTGTGTTTGGACCATTAAGGATAGGGAACTGGGAGATTCAACCTACCAGACATACGACTGATACCAATGTTTAACATCACCATTTTTGTATTCTGTCTATTCACCCATTCAAGTAAGACTGTATACCAAACAAGATATACAGAACAGGGCCAGGTGCAGTTGTACATGCCTATAATCCTACCTATTCAGAAGGCTGAGGCAGAAAGATCACAAGTTTGAGGCCAGCCTGGGCAATTTAGCAATATCCTGTCTCAAGACCAAAAAAGGGGTGGGGACGTAGCTCAGTGCCTGACCTACCTTAAGAAACTCCTTCAGGAGAATTTCAGACCGCTCTTCAAATTCTTCTTGAATCTGAGCTTGGTAATCCATGTCAAGGTACGTAGGGTTGATCCACTCATATAAAATTTCATGCTTTTAGAGAAGTCACAGATGCAAAAGATGATTTAATTATTACTGCAGCATTTGTTTTTACATTATTTCACATTAGTAAGATACATGCAAATCCTCACTTTATAAGTTTCTCCTATTAAACAGCTAGGCACAGTGGTACACACTTGTAATCCCAGCTACTTGGGAGGCTGAGGGAGGAGTATCCCAAGTTCAAGGCCAACTTGGACAAATTAGTGAGACACTGTCTGAAAATAAAAATAAAAAGACCTCGGGATGTAGTTCAGTGATAAGAGTGCCTGCCTAGCATATATAATGCCCTGGGTTTAAAAAACACTACAAAAAAATTATTTAAAATTTTAAAAGTGGAAAGGGCAAGCTCAAAATCTAGTTTCATTATCAGTAAGAGCTCATCTTAAAATCAGAAAAACAAATAAAATACTACAGCTCAAAGATAAGAATTCCAATAACTTATCCTTACATCTTGCGGGATGTGAGGGTTCCGAGGAATGAGGGGTTCAAAGTAGCTGGGAGGCCTGGTCAGGGAAGGACCATGAAACCAGCCACTTATAGACAAACGTGACTTTTCTTCAGAGAGAACTTCAGACACCTGAAAGGACAAGACAGCAGCACATCAACACAAAGATGAAGAAAGAGGGCATCAGCTAAGGCACATTAATCTGGGGCTCCTTCAAGCTAGGTACTAAAATGACCTGGTCAGATAATAAGCCCAACAGGAAGCTGTCACATTTAGATATCAATAGATGACAAAAAAGCATGATCCTTAGTACTCTGTGTAATTTGTGGCTTATGATCTTTACCTGGTGAAAGGATACTGGCGACACTTCAAAGAAAACCAGTTTGTTCCATGAAGGGATAAGAGACTTGACAATCTGCTTCGGTTGAAAGTGTTCTGCGCCAGGAGAGAACACATCCATAAAGGTGGTTCATTATCATTAACCATCCCCAGGCTGCCTCACCTCTTCACAATCCTCAAATTTCTAAGGGTATTTAGATTTATAAAACTCTTCAGATCCTGAAAGATTAACCCCTTCATCTGTTTCACTCATACTTGCTAGTTCTGCTAGGTGACATGTATTCTTACTGTATCACACATCTGCCATTGATAAGGGCTGGGGGAGGTTTTGAAAATTCTCCTAGTGTCAACCTCTGGTGTCAATCATTCAAAAAAATCCCTGACTTCCTATCATACAGACCAGCTACAGGTGGCTTTGTATGCTTTCTACCTTTCCACAGTCAGTATCAGAAGCAGAAGCTATTTCTCACCTTAAATCAATTCTAATTAACTTTCACTTTAAGTATAATTTCAAGAGGTGGTTGTCAGGGCTGGCTTCAATTCCTCCTGAGGCAGTCACTATAATGAATAGCTTCCACGCCCTTTAGGGAGGACACACAGTGTATATAAGAATGGTGGTGCTTAATCAACAGGGATTAATTTAGAGGTGGTCAGTGGCAGTGATGAACACAAACTTAACTTACCATCAACGTTGTACAGGTCTAGGGTGCCTCCCAAGCTCCTATCCCAGGAAGGAACAAGGTACAGAATGAAGGCAATCCGACGCCCCTCTAGCTCATCATCATGGCAGAGCAGGGCATCTGCAATAGTTGAATGCACACCTCAGATCCTTGCAGACAATGAGCTGCTGCCACTTTACTATGCATCAACGATCAGTCCTTCTGATATTCATCTTTAATGCCAGCTCCAGTTTTAAATGTCCCCTGCCTTTAAAATGACATTTCTTCTTCTTTTGTAAGTATAAAAATAAAACTGCCAACATAGAAACTCTATACTGAAAAGTGCCCATACAATATTTTTATATATATTCTTCCAGTATTTTTCTTATATGTGTGCATTTACTTTAAAAAAATAATGTTCTCCTACAGTGGTTGTTTGAGGCCTACATTTTTTATTACATGGCAAGAATCTTTCCACATCAACATACAGATCTGACATCACTTTTAATGGCTGCACAGTTATTCTATATGAATTATAGATTTACTTCCTTTCCCTTTTAGTTAGTTTCCTATTTGTTAACTAAGTTGTTTCTACTACTTGGCTATTTTAAAGAATACTTTATATAGATCTTGTAGTACCAGTTCCCGTTAACTCCTTAAGCTACATTTGCCATCTGATGGGCTTTTAGCCTTAGCAATGTAGGTATCTATGTGGAATCAGATGGGGAGAGAAGGCTTCACGGGACTGAGATCATATAAACATGGAATGATTGTTCCAATAAATAAACGTGTTAAAGATAATGGAAACCAGGTTTCTCACTGTGGAAGAAGGGAATTACAAATATGGGAAAGAAATTTAGAAGGAACCCTGGGATGTTCAATTCAAACTGGAAGATCAATGTAAATTCAGTCTCTTATATCTGTATAGACGTATATAGGTACAGAAAAACTTACAAATGTAAATGTATGTTTATGCATCCATGTGTATCTTGATATGTATACAAGTATGGGCTACCTCTTTCCGATAAAAGGGTCTGGGAATAGTGCACCATAGTGGCAAGGACACTTAGAGCCTAGAGCTTAGTTTTTAAGTATCATTCTTCACTAAAAGGAACCAAGGCTCTTTGGAATAATGGCTGACCCTAAGTTGTTCTAGGACCTAGGCATCAGTAATATAAGCATGGGAAAATCTTGCTTTGCAGAAATTAAAAAATAAAAGTATGATGGGACTAAGGAAAGGAGACAGAAGTCAGTTTGAAGATACTCTCCTTGATCAAGGATGATATAAGCATCAATACAATAATAGTAACTGATAACAACCCATTACATAATCCATATCAACATGATTAAATGATTAAAAGTGGGGAGAAAGATTTTCTTTACAGTAAAATGACAATTAATAAACAGAAGAAATAACTGTATTATAAAATCAACATTTGGCAACCTTTGCTGCAATAATTTAGCAAGACACCACTAAAAGAGTGAATCAAAGTTCAGTGAGAAAAGAGACAATTACCTAATCTTAAAGTCTCTCTCCACAAAATACATACTGATGAAGGGAAAAAAGAACAGTGGACTAACCTATTCTTAGCAAACCTAATTAAGTAATCAAAGTTAATATCACTAATAATGTGACACACAGAAACTGTGTACCACTGTAGGATTCAGTGAAGAGAACACAGCAACATTAATAATATTCCTGCCTAAGCTGCTCAGACTGAATCCAATACTGAGGAAACTTCAAAGACCAATTTGAATTGAGGAATATTAACAAAATAACTCATCTTCAAATTTTCAAAAGCTTCAAGATTTGGAGAGTCCAGGAATGACTGAGAATTACTGTTCTAGACTGAGGGAGCCTGAAAAGACACATGAGGAAGCACTATGTGCAACCCTTGACTGGATTCTTTTGCTACCAAGGACCAAATGATGAAATGTAAATGTGGCCTGCAGATTAGATGAGAATAATGTACAAATGCTAATTTCCTGATTTTGATGGGTTATTACTATCATGTTGGAGAACATACTTGTTACAGAAATTACTGAAGTATTCAGGGGTTATGGATGACCATGACTATGACCTACTTTCAAGTAAAATAGGAAACAAATTATTTGAACTACACTTGCTACTTTTCTATAATTTTGAAATTACTAGAAAATAAAAAGAAAAAAATATATTTAATATAAATGGCCAGGCAGAGAGTGGCACACACCTGTAATACTAGCTACCTGGGAGGCCAAGTTAGGAGGATCATAATGTTCAAGGCCAACATGGGGCAATGTAGCAAGACCATGTCTCAAAATAAAAAGAAAAGGGCTGGAGCTATATAGCTCATTGGCAGAGCACTTGCTTAGCATATGTGAGGTCCTGGGTTTGATACCTAGTACCATAAAAGGAATCAATTAATTAATAAATAAAATTTTGTTATACGACATGGCTTTTCATATGTATAACTAAGTTAAAAACAAACAATAAGAAAATACTTTTCCTGGGGCTGCAGTTATAGCTCAGTGGTAGAGTGCTTGCCTAGCATGTGTGAGGCACTGGGTTCAATCCTCAGTACCACATAAAAATAAATAAAGGTATAAAAAATACAGTAACATTAAAAAAAAAAAAAAAAAAAAAAGAAAATACTTCTCCTTCTACATTAAAAGCTAAACTTATATTAAAAAATACATTTATGTGTCCTGAAAAGAGAACTGGAAGAATGCAGTTCTCAAACTGGTGACAATGAATATCTCTCAGGAGAAGAAGGAGTACGGAGGTGACAGAGACTGTCATGGCATTCACATTTGAATTTGAAATAAAGAGAAATGGCACTGAGGGAGATGACTGTTTCTTAGGAACTCTTAGAACAGAATTTATACTATTATCTTTGAATCTCAAGATACTGCCTGCAAGGTTAGTGTGTATGTGCATTATGAGCATTTTTTCCCTTGAAAATATGGTCAATAGCTTTCATCATATTTCCAAAGAGAACAGCTGTCTCATCCCCTCCAACATGGTGGCTATTTCTGTATATGAGCTGGGTCCTTAGGAAAATCCTAATGTTATATAGGGATATTTAGGCTAGTATTTTGGTACTAGTGCTATCTTTCTATCATGGTGGAATTAATGCCTTTAAATCTTATAGACATCAGGGTTTTATCTTCCTTACCAGTAAATTCATACTTAGCACAGGACATGTCAATGGTTGATTCCAGGTCAATTTTAGAAATGTCAGAAAGCCAGGTCCGGAAATCTTCAAATAGAAGTTTCCTAGAAGTAAAAACAAAAAATAACTTGTTATGTCAGAGTGTGGGCTCTAACTGGATCTGTGCCACAACTCTTCTTTCTTGGAGATCACATTTTATTAAAGAAATTAATTCTTATTTCATTCAAGACATTCTGAGAATGTTTTTCAGTTTAAACTTGTGTAATTTAAGATTAATGTTCCCAAAGAAATAAATATAAATCTCTAGCTACTAGAGCATATTTTTCTCCAAAGTCTTATTTCATTTTCCTAATATTTTCCTCCTCTTAAAAATTTAAAGTATGTCCTTCCATGGCAGCACTTTGGCCTTTGTCATATCAACTTATCACAGCATTCTAAATTACTGATTTTCAGACATGTTTTTCAGCAGTAAAATGAAAAACTCAACCATTTTTTTTTTTTTTGGTATATACCACACTCAGCCTCACTATTTTTCCTTTATACATTTTACTTCCAACACCAAACACGTTTGGTTTTTCTCCCCATACTGACTGATTCTCTGAAACCACCTAGGTATCCTACATTTCAGTTCAATTCTGACACTACCTATGAGAGGTTAGCACAGGTTAAGGGCTGAGTCCCACGGGACTGCCATGCAACTTCAGATACCAATCGCAAGTGCTTCTAAGTAGCTATAAATCAAAGGTTCTTACAACATTTTCCTTAATGTTGGCCATCTCTTAGACAGTTTACTTACTATATTACCGGTTTATTATAAAGCATGCAACTCAGGAACAGCCAGATGGAAGAGATCCATAGAGCAAAGTACTGGGGAAGAGGCAGAGAGCTCCATGTCCTCTGCAGGGACACCACTTTTTAGCACCTCCATGTTTTCAGCAGACTGAAACTCTTCCGTTGGAAAATTCTGTGGAGACTTTACTGATTAACCCAACAATCTGCCAGCCCTTTCTTTCCTTTGGGAGGCTGGGATGGTCAGGGCTAAAAGTTCCAACAGAACCATCACATAGTTAGCTTCCTTGGTAACTAGTCCCTCTCCAGCTTTTGGGCTTTTCAAAAATCACCTCATCAACATAAACTCAAGTATGGCTGAAAGGGGTTTGTAATAATAATAATAAAAAAAAGAAGCTCCATTCATCTTTACTAATCTTAACAAATTTCCAAAGGTTTTTGGAGCTTGGTGCCAGGAGTGGGGACTAAGATTAAATATATTTTTCTTATCATGCACAAGGCCTGTGGTTTACTCCCCAGTACGAAATACACACACACACACACACACACACACACACACATTTTCTGTTATAAACAGCAATATCACAAACACTAATACTAGACCATTTAATGAACATTTGGGTAATACTGTTGTAGAAGATCACGACTTTAAATCACATTAACAATGAGTACTATACTAGCTGTACAATAATAAATAAAGTCCTTCATTGAAGTTCTGATGCTAGCAGGATACCAGTAAAATATGTGAACACTTCCATTTTCTAGCTAAATTGGTTCTCTAAAGATATCTCTTTAATACAATTTATGACTTATTTGGCCAATCATCTGTGAAATTATGTTAACCTTAATGAGTTAAAAATGTTTTTAAAGGATTTACATTTGTTTGAATAGGCACATAAAGATACTTCATTAATATTTTTTAGAGTACCCTAGTTCAAATGCACAAATGTTCATAACTAAATATCAAGTCTCCAGGTAGATATTTAAATAATATTTCATTATGAAATACCATTTTATATTATATATTACTTAAACCAAAATATTCTATATAATATTGTGCTTAGTTCAACCACAAGTGTTCTGTAACTTTTAATGTCACTGTAAATTATAAAGAATGGGTAGGCAGGGATTGCAAGCAATTTGTGTGATAAATATTTCTGTAAAGTCTTGATATTTTAAACAACTAATATCATTAAAACTTTAAATCTTTCTTTAACTGGTATCATAAACTTCCACAACTTTATTCCATAAAAGGCTCTTCTAGGGGCTGGGGTTGTGGCTTAGTGGTAGAGTGCTCACGTAGCGCAGGTGAGGCACTGGTTCTGATCCTCAGCACCACATAAAAATAAATAAATAAATGAATAAAAATAAAGTCGTTGTGTCCACCTACAACCAAAAAAAATTTTTCATTTAAAAAAAAAGGTTCTTGTACTCTATGAATTTGTCATAAGGACAGGCTTACTTCATGGTCATTATTAGCATCTGTCAGTACTGATGAGAGAAGTTCCAGAATCCAAATGGGGAATGAAAAGATCAACTCTCAGTAATGATCAAGGAATTTTGGGTTTCATTCTTGGCTGTTAACCTTTAGTTATGGATGTTATAGTCTCAGATTAAATAATTACCAGAAGGGTGCTGTGAACTCATGAGATGATGCCTTAAATTGAGACTGTCTTGCTCTGAGGGTGGGGAAAGTCTACACAAATATGAAACACTGTGTTTCAGTTAACATGTAAGCAATACTTCAAGATTTAGAAGAAACAGACTGGGTATGGTGATGCACATCTGTAATTCCAGGGATTCAGGAATCTAAAGCAGGAGCATCATACTTGAGGTCCAGCCTTAGCAACTAAGCAAGACCATGTCTCAACATAAAAAAGGGCTGGTGATGTAGCTCGGTGATAGAGCACTCCTGAATTCAATCCCCAGTAGTGCAAAAAAGGAAAACAAACAAACAAACAACAACAACAAAAAAACCAAAAACCCAAAACCAAGATTTAGAGGAAATAACCTATAAAGGTTGCCGCCACATTTGAAAGTATTTCAGAGTAAAAAGAGAATGAGAAAAAATAGTTCATACCAGATAGATGATAAACAACTATTATAAAACAACATGTGCTCAATACAGGAAAAAAAAATCCTATAGAAGTGAAAAAAGAAAAACAAAAATTTATTTGAAAACTTCTAGCCAGGTATGGTACTATATGCCTGTAATCCCAGCGACTGGGGGCGCTGAGGTAGGAGGATCACAAGTTTGAGGCCAGCCTCAGCAACTTAGTGAGACCCTGTCTCAAATAACAAACAATAAAAAAGGTCTGGGGATACAGCTCAGTGATAAAGCACTGATACCCCCCCCCCCAAAAAAAACCCAAACAAACAAAAAACAAAAATCCCCCAAAATCCCAGTGGCCCCCTAGACCCCATGTGCTGTGTAATCCTACTTCTTTTATTTTGTACACATGGATATCCAAGTATATGTGTGCATCTTATTTTTAAATACAAGACCATACTGTATATACTGTTTTTTTTTTCCCTTGACACAAATATCTCATGCTGAGTGGACTGGCACACGACTGTAATCCTAGCTGCTCTGAAGGCTAAGGCAGAAGAACTGTAAATTCAAGGCCAGCCTAGGCAGCTCAGCGAGATCCTGTCTCAAAATAAAAAACAAATGGGACCAGGGAATATAGCTCAATGGTACAGAACTTCTGGGTTCAATCCCTAGTAGGCCAAGGGAAAAAATGCATTTCTCTTTATTTTTATTTATTTATTTTTTTAGTTGTAGATGGACACAATATCCTTTGTTTTATTTATTTATTTTTATGTGGTGCCGAGGATCAAACCTAGTGCTTCACACATGTAGGCAAATGCTGTACCACTGAGCTACAACCCCAGCCGAAAAAAATGCATTTCAATGAATCTAAGACAGCTTTGATTTTAAGAAGTATTATTGTATATATCCCTAAGAAAAAATGTTGCCAATTAAACTAGGGCAAAACAGTGATTATGCAAATCACTGGATCTCAGAGATGCTAAAATGTAAAAACTAAAATAAATAAATAGGTAAATACACACATATCCTTATATCTATGTATATATCTGTATATAGTTCTATATTACCCCATGTTATGATTCATACACATATTTAATGACTATATAGTTTTTATTTTATGTTTCGTAACCTTATTTCTGCAAGTAACTACTTAAATCTATGAGTTTTTACTATAATGAACAATATAATAATCTTATATGTAGTCTTTAAGCATATCCTTAATTATTCTGCAATAAGTTCCTATAACTAGAATTACTCTGCAAAAAGATATGAATACTTTTAAAGGTTTTGATGCATCTTTCCAAACCATCTTTTAAAAAAAGACTGCAGCAGTGTATGAAGGTATTTATAGTCCTGTCAGCAACGGGGGTTTTGTTTTCAGTACTTCACAATTTACAGTGTGAAAAAAATGGTATCTCCAGTTACTAACAAAGTGAAACACTTATTATTAAGAATTTGAGCCTTGGGCTACGGGTGTGCTCAGAGGTAGAGTGTTTTTCTAGCATATAAAAAGCACTGGGGGCTGGGGTTGTGGCTCAGTGGCAGAGTGATTGCCTAGCATGTGTGAGGCACTGTATGCGAGTCTCGGCACCACGTATCAATAAAATAAATAAATAAATAAAGGTCCATTGACAACTATTGTAAAAAAAAAAAAAGCCCCGGGGCTCAATCCCAGTGGCCCCCGAGACCCCATGTGCTGTGTATGCACGCACCGCACACCCCCCAAGAACTTGAGCTTTAAAATCATAGGCTTGAGTTTGTATCTCTCAGTTTTAGCTGGGGAGACTTGAAGAAGTTGTTTAATTACTCAGAGTCTGTTTCCTACTATACAAAATGGGATAATAATGTCAACAAAGACTATCTGACATAACGTTTAAAGCACCTACTACTCTGCCTCACACATATTTGGCACCCAAGAAACCTGATTATTTGTTTACCTTACTGCTGAGATATGAGGTTCTTTTCTCTTCTTCAAATCATCAGACTTGATCATGAAAGAAAAAGACAAGGATTTTTTTGTTATAATATATTAGACACAAGGAGAAGAGCAGTTTAGTGAGAATCTGGCAGTAGAGCATCATGGCTAAGAGCCTGGATTCTGAAACCAGATTAACATAGCCCTTCCATCTGGCAATTCTGACTTGGGCAAGTTACTTGGCCTGAGTGTACCTCATTCATTCAATAAATAAGTAGTTTTCATAGAGAAGTTCATGTTTGTTGAGGTAGACAGACAATGTAAAAAAGGGCACACGATTGGTATAAAGCTGGGAAACAGGAGTGGGGAGTGCTGAGAGCCAGGAGGGGTTTGCAATGATAAATAATGGGACAAGAGCAGGTTTCAGTGAGGTGAGGCAAAGTCAATTCTAAGATGCTGCAAGGATACTGTGGATTAGAACAGAGCAAGGAAAGAGCAGTAGTAGTTGAGATCAAAGAGGTAAAGGGGTTCTTGGAGCTGGTCTATGTCATTTGGCTTTTATTCAAAGAAATGAGGAACCATTGGAGTTTTAAAGCAAAAAAACAATGTGATTCCATTTACATGACTTATTTTCAGTTAAAATTCCCATAAAACTTAGCATTTTAACCATTTGAAAGTGTGTAAACCAACTGGTTTCAGCATATGTATTAATGATGAGCAGTAACCATCAATGCTAGGTCCAGAATTTGACACTCAAAAATGAAATCCTATACCCATCAGGAAGTCACTCCCCATTTTCTCCTATCCTAGCTCCTAGAAATCACTACACTAAAACCATTTCCCGCCCCTGTAGATATACTTTCCTATTCTAGATATTATAAAGAAGTGGAATTTACAGCCTTTAGTGTCTGGCTTCTTTCACTTAGCAAATGTTTTCAAGGCTCACCCACGTTGCAGCAGTGGATCCCTTTTTATAGCTGAATAAAATTCCATGGAATGAACAAACTATTGTTTATCCATTCACCAGTTGATGGACAGCTGAGGTTTTCCCCTTTTCAGTTATTATAAGTAATGTGACTTATGAACATTTGTGAACAAGTTTTTGTGAACATATATTTTTCAATGTCTAGGGCCAGTTTGCATTGCAAAAGAACACAATAGCTGATATTGTAAAAATAAATGAGGTAGGAGACCGATTAACATATTAGTAGAATAATCCTGGTAAGAGACAAGGACAGGTTGGATCAGATGTTGGCTACTGGCAGTGAAAATGGTAAAAAGGGTTTTTTTTATTACTCTGAATATATTTTGAAGGTATAGACAGAAAAATTTCCCTGATGGAATGGACATGAAGGGTGAGAAAGGAATCAAAGATGACTCATTTTTGGCTTGAACTACTAGAAAGATCAAGTTGCTGATCAATCAACTGAGATGGGAAAATGGAGCAGACACAGGCAGAGATTAGGAGTTCAGTTTTATAAGCATGAGGGCTTATAAAGGCAGATAACTGGGTTTTCATTAACCTGTGTAATCTTACTATAGACAAAAGTTTAATTTTCATTAGGTTTTCTGATTTAAGAGTCTCACTGTTTTCCTGTATTTAGCTTGGTTGATTCAATCACATGTATGAGGTCCAAGATAGATTGAGGTAGGGCAGGATACTGCCAGCTGACCAGATAATCAGTTCTAGTGTAAAATAATAAAAAGGATAGAAACCCATTATTTACTTTTATCCCAGATAAAATCAAAAGGAAATCGCATAGAAAACAAAATAATTCTTCATTTTTCTTATCTGTATTTTTTGAATATTTTGGCCCTGATGTCATGAGGCTTTCTAAAGGATATCCAACAGTGATATATTCCCTGTACTGAAAGATATCTCCCAAACTGAGAAAACCAATGGCATATTTCTATGCTAGTCTGGGCTGAATCTTTTAAGAGTAAAGAAAATCTTGATTTCGAGATAGTCTTTTCTGCCAAATTAAATTGCCCACCAAAATGGAATGGATTTAACTGGACAGGGTGTAATGCTGGGTATACTACAACATATGAAGCCCACCTAAAACAAAGACATGAACTCAAAATTTTAAATGGTTATTAACTTTTAATGCATAACTCCCTTCACAATACCACTCTCAAATATGTAATTTGTGCCTTTGTTTATAACGAACTTCCTTACTGGCAAAATGTATTGCTAGTCTATTCTTGACTACCTTTGTCACCGTCACCCCTATTATTTCAGACTTTAATGTTTTCTAGAGCAGGCAATGTCAAAATCTCCCTTATGATTATAGCACCTAATACATAGTTAACACTCAGTAGGCTACGTTAAATGAAGGAATGTTCTGAACGACAGAACTCTAAGGACTTCTCCTGGCACCACCCCCACCAAGGCAAACTCGATCTAAAACCTTGAGTCTTAAAGGTATTAAATGGTTTTATAGACAATAAATTTCTGAGGTGGAAGAACTAATGTGACTGGGGAATAAATACCTGCTGGAACTTATATAAATCATTATACTTTTCATGAAAGTCCAAGTTTAAAAGTTCCTTCTGAAGCCCTTCCAAGAAGTCTTGGTTTTGGATGAAGTTTGGGATCACGCAGTGTAGAAAGGGGTCCATGTCCATGGCAATGGCTTCTGTAGGAAGGAAAATATTATCTATGGCTTTCTTTCCTTTTGTGTTTTTGACCCCAAAGTAACACAACAAGGAGAATACAAAAGGGGATGTTGGTCATGAATTTTAGGGGACCCAATGCCTAATATCTAAGATTTGGGTGGGTAGGAAAGAATCGGAAGCTCTGCTCTTTCTTTTCTTTTGGTACCAGGAATTAAACCCGGGGTGCTTAACCACCAAGGCACATCCCCAGCCATTTTTTTTTTTTTTTAAACTTTTAAACAGGGTCTTGCTAAGTTGCTGAGGTTGGCTTGGAACTTGCAATCCTCCTTCCTCAGCCTCCCAATCACTGGGATTACAGGCCTGTGCCACTATGCCTGGCTAAATGCTGCTTAAAATACTAGTCCTTAAGATGAGCATAGGTGACATCATTAAATCAAAGTTCCTGCTTTTTTTTAAATTTTAGTTTTTCAGTTTAATGATTACTGAATGTATTTTACATTCTTAATTCTTTCCTCCCAAATCTAAAATTACAATAGAAAAACAAGAGCAACAATGGCTGGTAATTTCTCTTCAACTCTGCCATTTCTTCCCCTAGTTTACTATGGGAGGAAGTTATTACATACTTTTTAAAAATAAAGCAGTTCAGGCATAACTTTTGATTTTTATCCCAACATTGCACCCACTACCTCTGGAAGGCTAGATCACTATTCCTCTAAAACTAACCACCACCACCTCCTACCAGTGCCTGGTTCAGTGGTGCTGTTCATGCATTATTATTTCATTTAACTTTAATGTGTGGGGTAGATATCACTACCCCTATCTTACAGATGAGGGAATTGAGAAGTCTGCCAGTGTCCAAACCCTGCACTTTAAATACTAAGTGATTCACTTTCTTCTCAGTATCCCAAACACCCAGGATTTACCTCATCAAAGCATTTTAACAACTGAAACAAAAAATATATGGTGAACCTTGGAAGAAAATTCATGACACATGAAGAACTGTATCCTATAAAGTGTAACTTGGAGCTGAGGGTGGAATCCCTTGAGAGATGTTAAAGTGATCCTTCCCTTGGTCAAGACACGTTTATTTCTTAGGTCATACAGCCAGACTCGCCAAAACAAGTGCCTCAGGTATCTGCTCTCTGACAGCTCACAGCAAATGCTCTGGCTAAATTATCATGGGATGATCGAGCATAACGCTTGCCAGAAACATCACGAAAGCCACTTGAATATCTGTCCAAATGTTTACTGGCCCTTACTCAGGGAAACATTTACCGATGCGTGCATGCATCTATCATTGCCATTCAACATCTTTCCGAGATAAATACTGTTAATCTATATAACACTATATATATGTGTGTATATATGTATATATATATATATATATAAAGGAACTAAAGCTTAAAAAAGATTAAATCCATTGCCCAACGACGCACCATCAGTAAAAATCCTAACTTCGTAATCTCGGATTTCAGAATTCTGTCAATTGGTGCGTCTACTTCCCGACACTCTCCGGCCTACATTTTTTCTTCTCAGATTTCTCACTTCAGACTAAATTTAAAATGAAAGGGAGCAGCAGTTGAGGCAGGAGGGTCGGAGGTGACCAAAGTCCTCCAAAACCTCTTCCCCCTGGGGCCGGGGCTCCAGTCGCAGAGCTTTTCCCCAGGCTTCCAGACCCCTGCGCGGGGGCTCCTCCCTCACAGCACCCGGTTACCGTGATTGAACGGTGTCCTACGGCTCCAGGCCTCAGCCACCTGCTTTTTCAAGGTTTCCTCCGTGACAGCATCGGAAAACTGTGCTATCACCTCCTTTTTTCCCTTCTTCCCCCCGCAAGCCGGGCCAGGCTCCGCGGGCCGCTTTCCACTCATCTCACAAGGTATACGAACCACGCCACAGCGATGAAGTGGCTACTTCGTTCCGGAAACTACAATTCCCAGAATGCCCCGCGATTCCCCAGCGCTACCCAATGGCAGGCATCAAAATACGAGGAGGCGGAACCCATAAATCCGATTTACCAATGGAAGCTTCAGATACTGAGATCACCTCGCCAGCGATTGGCTCAATGGCTCTCGGCCTGGAAGGCCTCCGCCTCCCTACTTCCTGCCGCCAGAGAGCCCGGATTCACTTCCGGCGTGTGTTCGCCTTCTTTTGCGCTCTCCTGTTAATGGCGGGAGGTGGCTGCTGAGCGGGACCCTGATAACCGCTGCCCGCACGGGGAAAGTCTCCCCTGACTCCCGCTTTCTGCTCCCCGCCATTTCCGGAGCTCGCCAGCATGTCTGTGGTTCCACCCAATCGTTCGCAGACGGGCTGGCCCCGGGGGGTCACCCAGTTTGGCAACAAGTACATCCAGCAGACCAAGCCCCTCACCCTGGAGCGCACCATCAACCTGTAAGTGCGGCGCGGCCTTGGCGGGCATCCCTGTCCTTGTGAGCGCTCCTAGTGACGTTTCTGCTTCCCGCGCGCCTTCAGTGGGTCGGCGAGTTGCACGCCACCCCGACGACCGCTCGGGGATGCCACTTTCCTCTCTTCCTCAGGCCCTTTCCTGGTCTTATAGCTCCTGGGGCTTAGAGTCTTACTTGGAAAAGTTTCGTTCATTTGAAAACAGAGCTTGTTCCCATTCCTCTGAATTCATTCATTCTGGTGAAATCGAGGTTTGCTTTGAACTAATTTTTTGTCACCTATCCGGAGGTAACCAGCTTCAAAATGTGGTTTTTATCTTTCCGATTCAGTGTTTATACATTCACGTCACGTGTAGGGTATTTCTTTGTGTGTATTTACTGGAAACGAATGGTGTAACAGCATCCTTTTTGCAGTTTTCACTTTAACAGGGTAAGATTTCGGGACATATCTGTATGCAAGGGTTTAAGGTGTTCCACCCCCTTTTAAGTGCTGTATAGTATTTCACCTTACGAATACACCAACTTTAATCTGACTGCTCAGGGATACCTGGACTACCCTGTGCATTCACATGTCTTGTCTAACTCAGCAGCAGCATCCCGGGCACCAGTAGGCCTCAGTTTGGGAGTATGGACGCTGTTATGGTGGTGGGGCTTTTAGATAGTGGACCGAACCAGAGTATTGCCTCAGAGAACCCATGGCGGGCTGTTTTATTTTCAACATACCTTTCTCTTTAAGCATATCATTGCATTTCAAGGTCACTGTCAAACATAATCTTGTGGTACAAGTAATTGGTATTTGGGATGTGTCTTGCTCAAGATATTGTCTGTCTGGTTTTTTTTTTTTTTTTTTTTTTGGTACCAGTGGAGCTTAACCACTGAGACACATCCCCACCCCTTTTTATGTCTTATTTAGAGACAGTCTAGCTAAGTTGCTGAGGCTGGCTTTGATCTTGGAGATCCTCTTGCCTCAGCCTCCCAAGCTACTGGAATTACAGGTGTGTTGTGTGTGTGTGTAAGGGTCAGTATACTTTTTTTGATTTTTAGAGTTTGATTTTGAGGCAGTGTGGTGCTGACCATAATGGAGGAAGTGGCCAGTTTATACTGGTCTGTGTTTAAAAAAAATGCAAGGATTTGCTCCTTTTTTTTTTTTTGGTAAGACAGTCTAAGTGTTTTATATTCAAATAAAACAAGTGTCTTGAAATGGAAAAGATGTTTATTATTGTTTGGCAAAGCAGTTGCTGGTTTGGAAATTTGGATAATAAAAATATTAGGTTTATAAAATTTGGAATTAGTTGATAACTCATGTGTATAAATGTTAAAACCTTAGGTATTAATTACATTAACATGTAGTAGTGCTTTAATTTGATACTACTTTTTAAAAGTCCTCATATAAGATTCCTATGAAACGGAAAAGACGAGTTCTTTTAAAAATGGATGAAAGCACAATTTCTGGATTATTTTCAGTCACGATGTGAACTAGGTCCCACTTGAGCTTTTGTTTGTTTTTGCATTGATTACTTGATTACTGGATCAGTTTGCTACAGGCCATTATGTAGAATTGATGCTGCGAACAAAATGTTTTGATTTTTGACCTTGTCTCAAAATAAAAAAAGGACTGGGGATGTAGCCCATTGGTAAAGCACCTCTGGGTTAAATCCTCAGTATATTTAAAAAAAAAAAAGTTATGTATTGGGGCTGTGGATGTAGCCCAATGGTAAAGCACCCCTGCGTTAAATCCTCAATATATTAAAAAAGTTATGAATCGATTTATAATACTTTTCATATAAATATGATATTTAGAAATAATTGTTGTGTTGTGAATGGCAATTCCCCTGGCTGAGTAATGATCTATTAAATTGAAAACAAGTCCCCTGTCCCCCAGAGTATTTTCATCTATGAAATACCGTGTGAATGCTTACTTTGTACCAGGCAGTGTGCCTAATACAGGATAAAGAGTGATAAGAAAGATGTAGCCAGCCCCTGCTTTATGATGCTTATAATAGAATAACATGTATGTATTTGGGCTGGCACTTTGATTTCACAGCTGAAAATTCAAACTTTTCATCTTGATAACATTTCCTTCTTGCTATGGGAGCTGGCTCTTTCAAAAGAGATGTGTTATCTTTCTAATTTAGGTTCTGAGAACTACATGTTATGTAAAGCATTTTAAAAATATTACCTGACACATAGTGCTGTGTGCTCCTGCTAACATTGACAATGTTAGATTTACCATTGGGTCTCCTGGGAAAAGTTCCTTATAATCTTTAATGCATCCTGGAAGGGATATTTTTTTTAATGTATTTTAAAGCTACTTTATTTTTGCCTAGAATTTGGCTTCTGTAATTAAAGTAACTTTTTTGTTTGGATAATTTTGATTTCCCTTTTCAAGAATGGCTGAGTGGCTAGACCCATTGGCACCTGCCTATAATCCTAGTTGCCCTAGAGGCCAAGGCAAGAGGATCACAAGTTTGAGGCCAACCTCACCAACTTAGAACCTGTCTCAAAATAATAAAAAGAGCTGGGCATGTGAAAAGTGCCCTGGGTTCAATTCCCTTAAAAAAAAAAAAAAAAAAAAAGAATGGATTGGGTATGTAGTATGTCAAGGGCTTTTGATAGAATGTGGCTAAGAAATTTTTATTGAAAGGCTTATATAATCAAGGGTGGCTTGTGATAAAATACACACGTGTGGTTTTTAACTCTGTAAGGAAAAAATTGATCTTTACTAAATAAGATGACAGCTGTCTTCAACAATATAAACCATATTTTGAGTTCTTGATAAGGAAAAGTGTATTCAGATTAGATATGATGGGTAGAAGATTCAAATGAGAGGGAAAGAATGAGGATACTGAATAGAATAATTTGCAGAAGGCTAAGAAGGCCTCTTTGTAGGTTTAGAGAGGAAAGAACATAGGAAAGTTGATATGGAAAAGCTTTTGGTGCTAGAAAAATTTGATCATAATTGACTGCGAGAAATGAAAAATAATTAGAGAAATGCTTAGTATATAGGAAAAAGGGGGATTAGCTATTAGCACCTATAGTTAATAGAATTTATGACTAGAGTGTTAGAGGAATCAGGTTGGTAATTATTGATATAGCAGCCATGGTTTAAAACCAAAGTATTACCAATATCTAGATAACCACCTCTCTAAGCATTTAAGGGCCTTATAGTAGCATTATCTATGCCTGAAAGTTCATTTATGGAATAGCCACTTGATCATAATGGTTTTCTGATTTCAAGACTTCAGAGAGCAATATTCTATTCTCTGCTATTTCATTTGTTAATTGTGTAACTTTAGACAAATCCTAAGTCTCTGAGCACAAAGATAACACTTTTGATTATGTTTTCTTTTGATGTAGTTGGTATCTGTTATGGCAAATTATGGTTATCAGTTCTCATACTAGCTGTTTATTTTTGGATCACAGGTACCCTCTTACCAATTATACTTTTGGTACAAAAGAACCCCTCTATGAGAAGGACAGCTCTGTTGCAGCCAGATTTCAGCGCATGAGGGAAGAATTTGATAAAATTGGAATGAGAAGGACTGTAGAAGGGGTTCTGATTGTACATGAGCACCGGCTACCCCATGTGTTACTGCTACAGCTGGGAACAACTTTCTTCAAATTGTAAGTGGTGTTGGAATTAACAGCAAGACAACTTTTAATAGGTTGGCTGGCTTATGTAACAGTTTTAGTCCCTAGTCATTTATTCATTTCAACAAACACTGTTCAGTAGAGTCTTTTGAAAGGAAAAAAAGTGTGTTTTCTCCAGGACAGTGCTCATTTATTTTTCAAAGCAGAAATCTGCACATTTCTATTATTATTGATGTTAATGATTGAGCTTGGAAGAAACCCCATGGAACAGATTAGTTCAAGCTCAGTTTCCAGATGTCAGCATAGTATTACTAAGAGCAATTGATGTTTATTTCTTTCTTAGAATGGTGTTTTCTAGTCTCATTTTAATATAGTTCAATCATTTGACCTCATAAATCTTTTAATATTTACTTGGCCCACAGCTTTTTGATTAATTATACCAAAAAAGAAAGTTCTCAGAAACTTAGATTGAAATTCTTGAAAAATGTCCAGACCTAAACAATGTGGTCTGTGCTTTCTGGGCATTTCTAGACTCCATTATTATGGGATAGATTTCAGAGAGAATATTGGGATGAATTGGTGTCCAGTAGTTACCTTTATGTTTATACTGGGTTATATATTTTTTTCTGTTTAAAACCAGCACAATATACTGTTAGTCTGATGAATTAACATTATGAATTCAACTTTCCAGAATGTTCTTTCCCCTGCTTTTGACATTTGTTTGTTCTGAGTGCCTTATATGACATTGAGAGAAATAATTACTATTGTATTTTTGTTGTTATCCCCAAATTGTATTAAGTTGAAAGCTGAAATTCTTAACCTTTATACAGACCTGGTGGTGAACTTAACCCAGGAGAAGATGAAGTTGAAGGACTAAAACGCTTAATGACAGAGGTATTTTTCTGTTTAACCACTTTGACGGTTTAATTGCCCATCTGAATATCATCAACTTATATATAATTTTGTTTTTGTCTTGTGAAAGGGATAAATTTATTGTGAATATTTAGTTTTTAATAAATACAGCTTAAATCTCAGTGTTAGTATAATATTTATTTTCTGAAAGTTGAACTTATAAGTTTATCTAAACATTTTAAAAATTGAGATGTTGATGTAACAATAATGATAAATAAAAGCCCGCATTTCTTGAGTATTTACTATTCTGGACAGTGTTCTAGATGTTTTACATATAGTCACTCCTTTAATCATCACAGCAGTTCTGGGAAGTAGGTACTATTATTATTAATCCTATTTTACAGATATGGATACTGGGATATAGATAGTTTTGATATTATACTGCTACTGTGTAGTGGAGCTGGAGACATGAATGCTCATAGTTTTGTTCCAAAATAAGTCTCTAAAATTTGCCCAAATTGTACTACTTTTTAAAAAAAAATCATTCTAATGTCTACCTCTTAATAGTTGGATTCAAATATGTAGATACTGAAAACTGTAGGTTGTTTTAATGATTGATTTTTTTTTCATATTTAAAATGCAGTCTTCCTCTAATAAAATTAATCCATACCTTCTGCAAAACCCTTGATGCACAGAGAAGCAAAGGAGAACCAGAATTAAAATCACCTAAAGATAAACTTTAGGTATAAGTTCAACTTTCAGAAAATAAACATTATACTAACACTTGGGTTTAAGTTGTCATTATGAACTTATTTGGTTGGTTTTTCTAGTACTTGTTTCTTTTTAATATGATTTTTTTAAATTGTTTTTTTATTTGTTGATAGACCTTTATTTACTTATATGGGTGCTGAGAACCGAATCCAGTGCCTCACACATGCCAGGCAAGTGCGGTGCCACTGAGCCCCAGCCCCAGCCCCAGCCCCTTTCTAGTACTTGTTAAAGTGCGTTATAACTCTTCATTTCCTGTGCTTGGATATACGTAGATTGAATCTACCTGCTTACCTATGCTTCTGAAAACCCCACCAAAGAGGCAGGAAAGGGATATCTTTAAAAACATATAAATCCAATAGGATTGAAGGAGTGCAAAAAGAAACAACGTAATTTTTGGAGGAGCTAGGAGGGGCAAATAATGATTGACTTAGCAGAAGCCTCAGTCCAGAAGGAGAGCAGAGTAGAATTTAACTGTGAAGAACACCAGAGTCTGAGGAATTAGAGGTGCCAGGTACATTTGAAGGTCGGTGCTTGAATGGGTTGAAAGCTAGATAAGTCTGTATAAGATTGATGTATTGTAGCGCTGGGGTTGTGGCTCTGTGGCAGAGAGCTTGCCTAGCATGTGTGAGACACTGTGTTTGAGTCTCAGCACCCCATATAAATAATTAATAAATAAAATAAAGATCCATCGACAATTAAAAATATGAAATAAAAAGATGTATTTATATAGCTAGATTGTCTTCTCCTACTCTGTACAATTAGGCAGAGTGGCTGGGGATTGATTCTACAGAGAAAGCAATGGAATCAGAGAATGAAACCTTCAATGAAAGGTTTAGGGGGCGGGGAGAAGTAAGTGAAAGTTTCCATCCTGAATAATGTCTCCAACTCTGAAGCGAGCTCAGAGCATCTAGTGATAGATGGAGCAGAACTATATAAAAAAATTTCCGGCCAGCTGACGGAATGTTAACAATTAGGCTTACATACCCAGGCAGAAGGCTGAAGATTTTGTTTCTGGAGAGAGGGACCAGTCTAAGGAAAACTCCCAAGTGACGCTATTTGGGAGTCTTCCTGAAGAAATAGCATAGCCCTGCCATTCATTCACCCAGAGATGTTAATTAAACCTCTTATGCTTTATTCTTAATTGTGAGCAGATAACAAGTATACTAGACTTGTGGGAAAGGCTTTTTAATAAGAGAGGTCAAAAGAAGCAAAAGGGGGCTGGATGTTGCTCATTGGTAGAGTGCTTGCCTGGCATGACTCCATCTCTAGTATTACAAAAGTACATGTGTACATAGATACATTTTAAAAAAAACGGAATTCAAGAGAAGTGGAAAATTCAGTGACAAAACTGTGATTAATTTTCTTGGTACAATAAGAGAAGATATTGTGGGTCTGGGGTTGTGGCTCAGTGGTAGAGCACTTGCCTTGAACGTGTGAGGCACTGGGTTCGATCCTCAGCACCACATAGAAATAAATAAATAAATAAAAGGTATTTTAAAAAAAGGGAAGATATTGTATCTATGAGACAAAGCGTCCTTTAAAAAAGATTTTAACCAACCCAAAATAAAACCTCATGAATATTTTTTAAAATGTTAGGGCAAAAAACTCAGTGGTGGGTTAAAAGGTAGTTCATACTATCAGAAAATAAAATGAAAAGGTAAAAAGAATGTAGATTAGGAAAAAACAAAATTAGTGTTCATTTTTAAAATGACCAATATAAACTATAGGTAAATAGAACTGAGGAATAAGAATTAGCAAAACATAATTTGAGACAATTTCCCAAGCCCAAAGGACATCTGAAAAGACCTCCTGGTCTGCCCTCTATAAAGAGTATTTAAAAATCCACCCAAAGGTACATCATTATGAAAATTTAGACCAATGATGATAGAAGGTACTCAAAGCTTCCAAAGAGGAGAGGAGTGGCTAGGCAGCCATACACGTTAATACAAGCATCAAAATCAGAAATGGCATCAGACTGCCGACAAAGAATACTGGAAGCTAAAAGATACTAGAGCATGCTCCTGTAATTCTGAGAGAATGTGATTTCCATCCTAGCATTTCCTGTCTAAAGTCTTACAAGTCAAGGGTACGGGTAAAATAGTTATTTCCAGACATGAAGAGATTCAAAAACTGGTATTATTCCTTGTACCTTTGCTTAGGAAACTTCAGAGGGTTTTCACTACCACAATGAAGAAGTAAACTAAGACTGAACATATAGGATCAGAATATTAGAGAGCATCAAACTGTAGGTGAAAGGTCAAGGGAAGCCCTAGGACTCTAGCTGTGCGAAGCAGGGCTGAGTGCATCTAGTGTAGATTGGAGCATAACATCTCTTTGAAAAAGTGAAATTGATAGAGTAATTTGATGCTTAAATTGAGAAGAAATTTAAATTATTATGTGGGAATAAATATAGTGATAGTAAATGAAATCAAACATTTATCAACTCTAAAGAAAAAAAATAGTTCTAAAAATAAGGAAATGTAATTGTCGTTTACTAGTCACTATTGTGACTGATCTACCCAAGTATATTAATTTGTTGATAATGAGAGAATGTAGGGAGAAAAAGTATGAGTGGGTGATATGGTTTTAATATCTAAATTCTCTTGTGTAATAGAGGGAGATAATAGGGTTCTCTAGGTTTTTAAAATTGAAAAGTAAGCCTGGTGTGTTGGCACATTCCTGTAATCCCAGCTGCTCAAAGAGGCTGAGGCAGGAAGATCTCAAGTTCAAAGCTAGTCTCAGCAACTTAGGCCCTAAGCAACTTAGTGAGACTATTTCAAAATAAAAATAAAAAAGCCTGGGGATGTAGCTCATAGGTTAAATGCCCCTGGGTTCAATCTCTGGTTACCCCCCCCCAGCAATAAAATAAAAGTAATCAAGAAATGGTCATAAAAGAATGTGTTTAAAAATGTAACTTTACGTTGGATAAATCTCAACCAGGTGATAAAGGTTGGTATTAGTGGTAAGTGGTACCCTTGATGTGATGCTGTAAGAGTGGCACTTTGCCTCTGTGGTCCTCCTCCCAAAGATTCATTATCTCAGTCTAATTGAGAGACTTTCTACAGAAGCTGACCAGTAGACTTCAGAACTGTCAAGATCATCAAAAACAAGGAAAGTCTGAGAATCTGGCATAGTCCATAGAAGCCCCAGGAGAAATGATGACCAAATATATTGTGATATCCTAAATGGGATCTTAGGACTCAGAAAGGACATTAGGTGAAAAACTAAGGATTTCTGAGTAAACTATGGATTTCAATTGGTAATTATGTATTGGTATTGGTTCATTAGTTACAAAAGGAGAAACCAGGTGTAGGGAACATGGAAAGTCTTTGAACTATCTTTATGAGTTTTCTGGTCGTCTAAAACAGTATGTTTAAAAATAGAGGCAACAGAGGAATAAACAGCTGAGTTGAATGTTGCAGCCAGTGGGAACAGGTGAAGCGGAACAGATAACTTCCCTTTCTTACTATATGAACCTTGTAGAACCATTTTTGAACAATGAAAATGTACAGATTATAATTTTGATCAAGTTAACTAAGTTTAATGTTACACAGAATAATAAAAACGAAGATTGTGTATTTTGAAAATATTTCTAACTTGGTTAGGTAGAGGATTTATAGAAGCTCTAGTTGATTCTAGAGAAACTGTTGTATTGCTGGTTGAGATAATTGACTGATGACCTTGGGTTTTCTGTGTATACCCAGAGCACAGTAACAGATTTGTTGGCCCTATATAGCATTATGTTCATAGTAGAATGCTAATTTTGAACCAACAGTGTCTATCTTGGGCAGAATGACATAGATAATAAACAAGGAATTATAGAGAGGAAATATATAAGGAAGGTACATTAACTAGCTGTATATCTCTACTAGGAGTGCTGCCAGAAATAGTTTCTTCATCAAAGAAGGGTGTTCGTGAGTAAGTATGTTTAGTTTACTAGCTATGTCATTTCTTTTGACAGATACTGGGTCGTCAAGATGGGGTCCTGCAAGACTGGGTCATTGATGACTGCATTGGTAACTGGTGGAGACCAAATTTTGAACCTCCTCAGGTCAGTGTTCAGTTATCTTTGCTGGGCATTTGGAGAAACAAAAAGATGATTAAATTCTAGACATTTAAAAAATGATCAAAGTACTATTTGACTTTGAGTTTTCTTTTCTCCCCTCCTTCATTTAGTTAACAAATGACAATGCCACATATTCATTTCTTTCAAAGGAAAAATTTAAAAATATACAAAAGTAGAGAGACTAGTAATAAATGAATCCTGTTACTGTCATCCACCAACTCATGGTCATACATGTTTTTATCTGCTTAGATTTTTGTGAGGCGAATCCTAGATATCATTTCACTTGTAAATACTTCAGTTTGAATCATAAAAGATAAGGACCTTTTAAACATAACCATGATGCTACCATTATTGTACTAAAAAATGAGAAATAGTTCATAATATCATATATAGTCACTGTTTTTACTGTCTTGATTATTTCTATTTTATATTTGTTTCAATTAGCATAGTTTTTAACTCCTACAGATTGTCTCTTTCTTTTTGTAATTTATTAATGATGAAAACAGGCTATTTAAAGTCTTAGTGTTTCCTTTGCTGATTTGCATCCCCCTTTTTTCATTGGACACGTATTTCTTTCTCCTGTATGTCCTATAAATTGATAGTTTGATCAAAAGATTGAATTCAGTCTTTATGGGGAGAAGAGGGAGTAACAAGGCTTATCATTGATGATATATTTATATGTCTATTCCTGTGTAACAGATTATAGGTTGAGCATTTCTAAAATCAAGCATTTAAGTCCAGAGTGCTGTGGTTGACATGACACTCAAAAAGTTTTTGGTTTTAGAATTTTTGATTTTTTAATTAGGGATATTCAACTGGTTAAGTCTTTACCAGTATTCCAAAAATCTGAAAAAAATTCCAAAATCTGAAGTGCTTTGGTTCTAAGCATTTCTGATAAGGTTTAATCAACCTATATACCTCAAAACTTAGTGGCCTAAATAACAGAAATGTGTTATCTTAGTTTCCCAGGGTTAGGCATCTGGAAACTACCTTGCAGGGTAGTTCAGCTTAGGGTCTCATGAAGTTAAATTGGCAACTGGGACTGCATCGCTGGGATAGTCTCTGATCCCAAGCTCACATGTAAACCCTCAGTTCCTTCTGGGCTGTTGGACTAAAGGCTTCAGTTTTTGCTGGCTGTTGACACAAGGCCTCCCTCAATTACTTGTCATAAGAACATCTCCAAAGGATAACTTTCAGTAATGCAACTGGCTTCCTCAATTGGCTTGTAATTGAAGAGATGGTGGGTGACAGTGAAAGTGACCACAGGGGAAGCTACAGTTTCTTATACCTCATCTAAGCAGTGGAATACCATTGATGCTGATGTACATTATTGACCACCTTCTAGTGCATTGGGAGAACACTCCACAAAGGTGTGAATGCAAGGAGACAGGAATCATTGGGTGTCATCTAGAGGCTGGCATCCCCATCTGGTATTTAGAATATCTGGTTGTTTCGTTTTATAATATTAACTAATTGATGAGAATTTCCTGGATCTGTGAATTCATTAGGTTTGTAACACTTATGTAAAGATAAATTGTTGCTTATTTATAAAGAGGTGTATAATGTGTATAAGAAAAAATATTCTTTTTTTCTTTTACTTACCAGTTTTCAGAAGAATGAGTTCATTATTTAGCATCCTGCAGACACTTGACTTTCTTCAAAATAAGACATAGACTTTGGTGCAGATAGTTCTGGGAAGTGATTACAGGAAACAGAAGAGTATAGGGAGAGAGGGAGAGGAGAGTAGCAGCTGCAGAATTTTTTTTTTTTTTTAAAAAGGAGGAGGAGGAGCATTATTATTGATCTAATTACAACTGAGGGCAACTAAATGAATCCAGCTAAGGACTATCAGCAGCCATGTGGACTGTACTTCAGAATTGCCCATCAGAAAGACAGAGAGCAGACTCTTTCCCTGCCGCTGCTGAGTTCCACAGAGGCTCAGGTACATTCAAGATTGGCTTTACCCATTTGGTATAAAGCGGCTGGAGGTATGAAGACTGTCCTCATTCATGAAGGCCTTACACATGGAATATGCAAAGCTGCTGGAACCTTAGATAAGAGACAAGCCCAGGGGCTGGGTTGTGGCTCAGTGGTAGAGTGCTTGCCTAGCACGTGCACCACATAAAATAAATGAATAAAATAAAGCTAAAAAAAAAAAAGGAGAGACAAGCCCATCTTTGTGTGCTTGCATCCGACTGTAATGAGCCCATGTGTGTCAAGTTCGAGGAGGCCCTTTGTGCTAAGCACAATATCAGCCTAATTAAGATAGATGACAGCAAGAAACTGGGAGAATAGGTAGGCTTCTGTCAAATTGATTGAAAGGGCAAATCTCTTAAAGTGGTTAACAGTTTTATAGTGCTTAAGGACTATGGCAAAGAATCTCAGGTCAAGGATGTCATCAAAGAGTACTTCAAATGCAAGAAATAAGCAAATAAAAAAATGTGGTTTGTGCACACACATACACACACACAGAAGAAAGAAGGCCAGAGACCCCTCTCGCATCGTGTGAGAGTTACATTAACTCCCTTGCACTTTCATGTTGGGTCTGAGCATGAGTTGAGAGATGTTTCAGGGTTTGGAAAAGCTTAGATTCTGAAAAACAGGGAGCGGAACAATAGCAGAAAGCAGGGAAATTTCTGACACTTCCAAACACAGCTGCCCTGAAATCTGAGGGAGAATGTGGTTCTGTCATATTGGGCATAAAAATCACGTTTTAGGGGCTGGGGCTGCGGCTCAGTGGTACAGTGCTTGCTTAGCATATGTGAAGCACTGGTTCAATTCTCTGCATCACATAAAAAAATAAAGATATTGTGTCCAGCTACAACTACAATATATTTTAAAAAGTATGTTTCAGTAACCTTTTGAAGTGTCAGTATGACCTCAGGAATTTAAATATATTTGATTTATTTTAATCTATTGTAGTGATTGATAATGTTATTGATGCTTAGATTTTCCTACTTTGGCTAGTGAAGGAACATCTTAAAGTTGGATCCTGCATTCTTTTGGCCAGTCAAAGGCCCTGTGGCTTGATATCTTTGCATGACAGGATGTTCTAGGTCAAGCAATCCACAAAATATTTGCCAAACGAAAGATGATTCTGTGCTCTCTCATTTGACTGTCTTGCATAGCAGAGGGAAAGGAGGACACAGGGCTTGGAAGTGCTAGTGCACATTGCCTAAGAATTGCTGAGAACACATCTGTCTGTGTCCCGGCTTTAATTCCATATAGGAAAAAAAAAATTGCTTTTTGTTCAAAAAGACACAGAGCAAACAAATCCCATCATTACGTACAGCTATAATGCACCAATAAAAAAATGTGGAAAGAAAAAAATAATCAGAGCAATTATTCTTAACTGGTTTTGGTTTTTTGAACATTATCTGACCTAATTGGAAATTGCTTTACAGTCTACTTTCTGAATACTCTCATCCATCTCCCCTGCCATGGTCCTAGAATGCTTCCCTTTGCTGAAGTCCTGGCAGTATCAGGTACAAAAGGATTGTATGGTTATTTAGTAAACCTAGAATTTTAGGTAGGCCCCAGTGGGAAGAAGTTACGAAATTATAAGCTCCCTACAGTCTTTTCAGATAAGAGTGTAATTGCCTTAGACATTAAGTCCAGGACTGTAGAAGACAGGCTTAAAAAAAAAAAAAAAAAAAGGAACTGTTGCTTCAAGTGGAAGAAAATTAGGGTAATGGCACTCACTTTGGTTTGGTCACAGTTTGGGAGCTTTTGTTATATGGGAGCCACAAGTTTTATTTTTAATTTTTTTTTTTATGTGCTATTTAAGTCACTTCTCAAATCTTTGCTGCTAGTGTGTTTGTTTCTCTGCTGCTAATGTGTCTAAGGGACCTCCAAAGCCTTGGACATCACCTCAAACCATTTTCTTTAGGAATGGCTGTGATGTATAATGAAGCTAGCCCAAATTCTGGTTAGGAGCCAGTGAGTAACACGATGAAAAGCGACATAGACTTTTATAATTAGATAAAAGAGTCGAACAGATGCTGTTGAATTTTGGCTTCACTACTTAGCAGAGTCATCTTGGGAAAGGTTCTTGGTCTCTTTTAGTAGAAGTTATAAAATGTAGATGATGATAATACCTCCTTTTGGCAGCATCTACTTTTTCTACCTTCCCTTTATGTCTATTTTCAGCACTTTTTAATTCTCTTGCCCTCAAATAAAACTCCAGAAGCAAAATAGATTTCTGAATGTATTGTGGGGACATATAGCAGAAGTTTTGTTAAGTATACATGGTAGGGTTGGGGGAAAAATCCCTTAGGTTTTTTTTTTTTTTTTGTTTTGTTTGTTGTTGTTTAAAATTTTGGTGGATTGAACTCAGGCCTTCACATATGCTGGTCAGGCAATCTACCACTCAGTTATGCCCCTAGCCCTAAAACTGTTCATTCTTACCTAGTAGTTTCTTTCTCTAATTCTTTTTACCCCTTTAAATTGTCTAAAATATTTTCTCCATTTTACCAAGCAATTATACTTTGTCCAACTGGCAGAACTCCGATTACTTGGCTTGTCTAGTGTGTGCTGTGTATGTGTAGTTGGGAGGGTTGTTGAGGGAAGAAGGAACACAAAGCATCTTGTCAAATACCTCACAGGCTATATTTAAACTTTTAACATAGTAAACATGTTCCACATAGGATTCTAGAGCATTTTACCTTGTAATGATATTTTAAAACAGTAATGACACTAAAGTCAAACTTCATCATGTTGTAAATTTCTTAGGGCCATAAATTATGTGACTTCATATTTAGTTGTCTTGAATTTTATATTTTATATTCATATAAAATGACAAGTACTTATAACTACTTGTTATTTTATATGAATGAAAATACTTATTTATTAGTATACCTTTTAGGTAATCTGTCCTGGTAATTGGAAAACTAGAAAATAATATTCTACCATCAGTTTACAGTGTATTGGGGAATAAACATATAAAGAAATAAACGCATGTGATGGAGTACATGTTAAATTAAAATTGTGTTTAGAATATAAAGAACTTGGTCTGAGAAGGGTTCATAGTTGGCCTTAGCGTCTGAAATGTGAGATATTGATAATTAAAGGTGGGGAGGTAGAAAGAATTGTTGGTTTTGAAAACTACAAATTACTCTCATTTGTTATTTTAGTATCCATATATTCCTGCACACATTACAAAACCTAAGGAACATAAGAAGTTGTTTCTGGTTCAACTTCAAGAGAAAGGTAAGTTTTTTTTGGTGGGGGGGTGGGGGTAATAGGGATTAAACTCTGGTACTTGACCACTGAGCCATATCCCCAGCCCTATATTTAGAGACAGGCTCTCACTGAGTTGCTTGTGCCTTGCTTTTGCTGAGGCTGGCTTTGAGCTCATGATTCTTGTGTCTCAGCCTCCCAGGTCACTGGGATTACAGTTGTGCACCACAGTTATTTTGGTTTTTGAAGGTACATCTAAACACTTGTAGAATGTTTTCAAGGATATTTCTATTTGTGTTTTTTCCAGGTTACTAGAGTTTTTTTGTTTATTTTTAATTGTAAAACCAAAAACGTGGCATGTTCATGCAGAATTACTTTAGTTTCTCTTAGTTGTGCCAGTCATGGTATTGAGGGAAAAGTAAATTTAGAACCTAACATACCAGATTATAGTAGTATTTTTCATTTTTTGCCAGAGGTAGGAGGGAGTCTAGGGATTTAACCCAGGGACAATTTACTACTGAGCCACAGTCCCAGCCCATCCTTAGCCCTTTTTATTTTTGATTTTGGGATGTGGTCTCACTAAGTTGCTTAGGGCCTTGCTGAATTGCTGAACTGGCCTTGAACTTGCTATCTCAGCCACCTGAGCCTCTGGGATTATAGGCAAGCATCACTATGCCTTGCAGATGATGGTATTTTAATACTTTTTCAGCTCTTGGTATTGGTTTTCATATTGTGAAAAACTAGTGAAACCTTAAAGAGAGTCTTGGCCTGTTATGTGATTTAACAAGAAATGATTCCATTTTTTACAATGGTTTTATAATGGGATTCAAAATGAATTATAACCCCAAGGCTATTTTCTCCTTTCTCCTGGAGCAGTACTTATAATCAAGTTGTACATGTTGTTAATACCTTGGATCTCTTAAGAGAATCGGTTAGTTTCAAATGTGTGACTGATCTCTAGCATAGAAGACACAACCAAAATATATTGATGAGAATTATCTTTTTTCTCAGACGTGTTTTTCAGATTTAAAATTGTGTATTAATTTGAAATAAAATAGAATCAGTGACTATATGAGAAGTTACAGAAAACGAATCCTGTTTTGTTTATTTTAGCATTGTTTGCAGTCCCTAAAAATTACAAGCTGGTAGCTGCACCACTGTTTGAATTGTATGACAATGCACCAGGATATGGACCCATCATTTCTAGTCTCCCTCAGCTGTTGAGCAGGTATGGAAAGTTGCACATTTTCTCATCCATTTAAATTGTCGAATTTAAAATATTCAGAGCCACTTGAGAAGGGGCAGGTCACAAAATCTGGTATTTAAGGAAACTAAAACTGTAGGTTGACTCTTGGGGTCAAGTGTAAACCAATTGGCATGATGTTCTGACATTTATGTAACTGCTTCCTGAGATCTGATATTCTCTATAGTTAAGCTTGAGTTCTTCATTCAAAAAGGTAGTGGTGAAATAGTCAACAGTGTATAAGGGAGTCTATATAAAACTGTGGAAATTGAATCTCTTGGTGTAATATATTCTCTTTCCTTTTTGGAATTTACTATATTTGGCTTAAATTAGGGCATATGAGATTAATTTCCAAATTTTTACATGGAGTTTAAATTTTTAGGCAGATAAATTGATGAGAAATGGATTTTTTAAAAGTTGTATTGGTTAAAGTTTTTAGAACTAACCACAGATAAGAATTGTATAATACCATGGTGATTATGGATGTAGAGTCTATGTCAGTGTTTGTATTTGAATTATACTTTCACTAGTGATAATGTGACCTTGGACAAACTTTTATACCCATTTGTGTGTTTCTTCATCTGTATATGAGAAAAAAGTGGAACAACACGTAAAATGTTTAGAACAGTGCTAGGTTCCAGGTAAGTACTAAATAAATGCTAGTTTAAAAACTACTTCAGTAGTGATTTTAGCCCTGTATGAAAGCTTGTTAAATATGAAATCAGCCTTCTTAGTCACTAATCAAACTTGGTCTTTTGTTCTTCCACTTTGGTCTCTTGATGAGTTATAAGTTGAAGTATGGTATATGAAAAAAAAATTGATGGGCGTGGTGGTGCACAGTGGTTTGGGAAGTTGAGACAGGAGGATCGCGAGTTCAAAGCCAATCTCAGCAAAAATCGAGCCGCTAAACAACTCAGTGAGACCCTGTCTCTAAATAAAGTACAAAAAATAGGGCTTGGGATGGGGCTCTATGGTTGAATACCCCTGAGTTCAATCCCCAGTACTCAAAAATGAAAAGAAAAAAAAAAAAGTGTTCATTTAAACTCCTACCTGTCGGGTATAGAACTGTGCTGAGTGATCAGAATACAAGGACATGTAAAAACTTTTCCTGCCTTCAAGGAACTTGATAATTGACAATTAATCAAATATATAGTCTTTAATTTTTTTTCAATATAAGTATCCAGCAACACTTATCTAATGTAGAAGGTAATGATTGGTGAGATACAAAATGGTAATCATGTCAAGGGAGGGTAGAAACATCCTGATTGGTTCCCTTATCATCTACAGTGGAAACTATGTAACAAATACTGTTTTTAATCAAGGTATTGTTCTTTTTAAAATTCAGGTTCAATTTTATATACAACTGAATACCTGCAGCAGAGGAGAAGTAAAAGAAGCCGTCTCTGTGAGCACAGCTATACACAGTGTAGAAGAATAAACGTCTTAGTAAAATTTTTTTGGTTTTTATCCCTTTCCCAATCCCTAAATTGCCGCCTACTTTCTATTGTTTGAATAGTTAAGTTAATATGAGGAACTAGAGAGTGGTGTAAACAAATATGATAATGTTTATTTACTTTTGGTTCTACTCATAATTTTTTGTACAACATTAAAGAAAGCAAACTTCTTTCTATTTGTATTCTTTTTTTAATTTCTCATTAAACTTTGAAAAGCTCAAAAGTTGAGGATTGTTCTTTCCCTCCTTTAGGCTGGTGAATGTTAAAACAGTGGCAGTTTAGGTTAGTTGAGTTTGTGGGACCCTTGCTTCAGTACCATTTTGGGGCACATAATCCAAACCCATTACTGATATTTGTGATGAGGATCTTTCATTACTTTTGGGAGCTAATTTGTCTGATTGAGTCCAAGGTGCAATTCCTGAACCACACTCTTGTGAATTCTCTTGCTGAGAACTCCCGGGTTATTAACTTACCAGTATGTTTTACAGCCATCTAGGCCTTAGTAACAACAGATATTAAACATATGGGAAATCATTAAAATATGCTGGGTTAGCAAAGTCATGGGAATTGGTACAAAAAAGAGACCCTTCTAGATAGAGCTCATGTAGTGTTGTTTTTTTATACAGTGGGGTTAATAATTATTTGTGGTATTATGAAATTGTTTTTTAATTATCCTTAGAGCCATGGTAATACTATTAGGTTATAAAGTCTCAGCTTGCAGAGTTATCTCAACTAACTTGAGTTTATATCCATAGAGACGGAAACCTTGTTTTAGCAAGTGACAAAAGCCTTTAAAATTTTTTTTGGAATAATCAAAACCAACTGAACTCTGGGTGCAGGGTAGAAGACAGATTTTGTCAGCATAAGAGAAAAGTACCAAATTTTTAAAAACTTACATGAACACCATCCAGTTAGGTTCAATGGGACTCTGCTGGTTGCACCATTACTTTATGGTCAAAAGTATATTGTTTATGTGTCATTATAGACTTGTTGACTATAGGATTAATGTGAAAGAAATCTTGCAAGGTATAGCTTGCAAGTTTGGTAAGTTTTTGATAGGTAGAGATGAACTTTTGATTAGTTCATATATTTTTATGGTACTGATCACAGGGTTGGTATTCTGAATATGGAGTGGTCAAAGATACGTCATGCTCTTCCCTATTCAGACCTGATCGGGCCAAGAGTGGCTGAGGAATTGTAAACATTCACATTTATTTAGTTGGAGTCATGTCAGATTTTCACACGGTTGTGAAGTAGTGACTGTACCTGTGCTCATTCTTTGTAATAGGTGAGTACCAATCTTCCTGACCAAAAGTGAAGAGTTTTGTCCTTTGAAAAAGTCACTAGTCCTTTGAATAGTCCTCTTCCCTCAAGGGCTAATAGTCTTGTCCCTCTGATTTACATTAGCATATTTCTAATGTTTAGTTTTACTGGTTAGAGTCTTTAGTTGATCCTTCAGGTTGGGGAATATAGAGATGCAGATGGGTTGATCCAGTTCACTTCCCATGACTGCTTTGGCATCTAAGTGAAAAGATAACATTTCAGATGTGAGCTCTTGCAATTCTGCGAGGGTGGTGATTTAAACATGCTGTCTAAAGAGTGTTTGAGTTGAAGTCATCTGATTCAAGGCCAGTTATTGCCCTTTGTAACTCACACTTTGACCTAGAAAATCTTGGTCACTTGTACAAGTTCTACAGTCAGTCATCTATATACCAGAACCTAGTGAGCAAAACCTTTAAGTTGGCTGGGTTACTGAACTTGGGATGTAAGAGATCTGGTTTTGAATGTAAAATTCATATTGCACAAACACCAACTAAAACTTGGATCCCAATATTCTAAGTTTCATAGTGGATATAGAACCTGAGGGTTAAAATTTGGTTTGTTTCTTTTAAGCCTTAAAAGAGAATGTGGGCACTGATTCATGTTAAAATTGTCTAATTCATAATTTCTTACCATACTCCTTCAGGGACTGTTTTAAAATTTGCATTCCAATGATCTTCATGCTAAATATTGGATAGTTTTTAACCCTTGATTAACAGGCATATTTTTCGGTACTTACTGTGTCCCAGGTTGTCTACAAATGAAAGCCCACTTTTACAATTTATAACCAGGATTTATGCTATCTTATTTTCCATGAGTAATCCAAGTAGTACATATTCTGTTTAAAACAGTATACTAAGTGGCATTACAAAATGTTTATAAAAAAGTAGGGGGAGGAACTTTTTAGATCAGTTTTAGTTCTTGTTTGAAGTCATATTCAGTATTGACATCCCTTTAGAGGAAAATGAGATTTTTAATGCTATTTTAAGCATTTTAATTTTTTTCCTCCTTTTTTTAAAAAAGTAGGCAATACTTAAAATGGCATAGTTCTGTACATAATTCATACTGTAACATTTCAAAGTTTTTGAATAATCAGCATTCAGTTATTTTTGGAATTTAAAGGTCCCATTAAATTAGCATTAATTGTATTTGGATAAAATGTAGTAACGAAATAGTAGGTCTGTTTTCTTACAAAAGAGGTGGAGGACGACCTTCACATTCATCAGGCCAGCAACTGTCAGCTTACAGTTTCCTTTCTTAGATAATCTGACACTTAGGTCCTCAGCTATTACTACTTGCTCAGTCACCTGAGATGAAATGCTTGGAGTTGCTTTTCCATATTTTAGTTCCTCAAATGTAATGTTTTTACTATTATGTTTGGAACAATGTGTGCTGATCGCTAAGGCTGTTGCAGAGAATTTGCAGCTTTAGATGTTGCCTTGCCAAAGAAGGCTTAGTGGGTTTTCTCTGTAATACAAGTCAGCTTCTGTAATATAAGACTTGATGTTCCCATACTTATTCCACTTGTTTTTACATCACTTATTGTATGGGTTAAACTCATTTCAAGGGATTTGCTTTTGTTATTTAAATGTGTAATGAGAGCCTAGGATTCCCAATGAATCTGGAGGCTGAAGCAGGAGGACTGAAAGTTCAAGGCCAACCTCAGCAACTTAGCAAGACCCTGTTGCAAAATATAAAATTTAAAAGGCTGGAGATATAGCTCAGTGGTAAAACACCCCTGGATTCAATCCTCAGTACCTGCTTCACCCCAAGAAAATGAACGTAATATGAGAAATAATAAATAATACTGTTATTTGACTTGAGCAATGCTTCACCCGCTCCCCGATTTTTCTGTGCTGGGGATCTAACCCAGGGCCTTGCCCATGCTTAGCAAGTGCTCTATCACTGAGCTACATCCTGGCCCTAAATTTCTATTGTTCTTTTTGTTTTGCCATGTTGGGGATTGAACCCAGGACCAATTAATCTACCACTGAGCTATGTTACCATCCCCATAAAATGCATTTTAATATTAGTTCATAAGTATCAAACCTGTTTTGTGGGAAAAAAACACTAAGACCTATAAGTCTAAATTAAGCCAAGTTAGGTGTATTTTTTAATCCCAGGAATTGTTAAGAATAAAGTTGGGAAGGTATGTTGATTAACAGCCAAGTGCAGACAAACACATCTAACCTCAGTGACTTGGGAGGCTGAAGCAGGACGATTGCAGCTTTGAGGCCAGCTTCAGCAATTTAGTGAGGCCCTAAGCCATTTAGTGAGACCCTGTTTTGAAATTAAATAAAAAATGCTGGGGAATGTAGCTCAGTGGCAAAGCATCCTTGGGTTCAATCCCCAGTACCCGCCCCCAAATATGTTGGTTATGCTGTTCTATTGAAAGAAAAATCAATGTTTAAAAACTGAAACTTTTGGCTGGGGGTGGAGCTCAGTGGTAGGGCACTTGCCCAGCATGCATGAGAGGCCCAGAGTTCAATCCCCAGCACCACAAAACAAGAACTTTTGATTACTGTATTCACATCATGGTATACAAGTACCATTTACAGTTTGGCTTTGAGAATTTTTCTGATATTGTTTATAGGAAATGTATAAAAGAAATGGTTTGAAGTTTTGGTTATATTTTTATATTTGTAAAGCAAGAGTTTGATTAAAATGGTCACTGTTCTTTTTTATTTCATTGTCATTTCAATAAAAATATTTAAAACAGAATTACTGACTGGGATAGTCCTATGTGCGCCAGTAGAAGTCTCACACTGTTTTTTTCCAGTATTATTGGCTGCGGGTTGTTGGTAAGAGACAGCTGGCCCATGTTGAGAGCCTGTTGGCCTAGGCCATTGATGCTGCCCCTCCTTTGGCTCCCCATTGTGTATGAGCGAGTTTTTAGCCAGTTTGGTTTCCTGCAGTTGAAGGGGGCACTGGATTTGGAGCCTGTAGACTGATTTGGAAGTTGTAACTGTTAAGTGATAAACTGCATCTTGTTCGTATTATTGGGGACTCACTTTGTTCATGGGCAGAGAGTTGACTCCTTTTACCCCTCCAATTTGCACAGAAGTTGTGTGACACATCATGCCTGCTGGTTTACGTAATAATTTTTTTTTTTCCTGATTTGAACATCTTAGGTAGAAGTTAAAACATGAGCAATGGGTCAGGAATTTAAGAAGACACTTAGTACAGACTGGGGGTGTAGCTCAGTGGTAGAGTATACCTGCCCTGAGCTCAATCTCCACCACCTCCAAAAAAGAAAATAGTACAGAGCAAGTCAGTTGATCAACAGCCCTGCCTCAGTAGCGCCCCAAGATCTGACAAGATAGCTATTTCCGTACCCTTGCCTAATCTCAGTCATATAAGCTATACCTCTTAAAACAGGAGGAAGATAGATAAATTCAGGGGAAAAACAGAATATGTTTGCTTAAAAGGGTATAATTATCAAAACATCTTCAGCAAGACCCTACACAAAAACCAGACCAGAGATTCCCAGACCTAGGAAAGCAAAGATGAATAAGAACAGAGTCCAAACATGAATTCTGTCAAACCAATTCCAACTGGGTCCAGTCGGCCAGGCCAGCATGACCAAGGGCTGCCCTTAGGTTGTTAACTAATGCAGTCCAGCAGTCCGGAGCCCAGAGGTGATACTTAGGTGGGATTTAACCATCTCCCTCCTACCCCCAATAAAAGCTGGACACAAGGGAGTTGTTGCTCTCTTCTTTGAGGGTGTTCCCCCACTTTTTTCTCCTATAATAAATTTTGCTATACTAAGTCTCGAATCTGCTGGAAATCCTCCCTTGTGAAGATACAAGAGCTGAGAACACAATGCAATCTGTAAGATCTTATCTCAGGTTCTTTCAGATCCCTCCGCTCTGCTCTAAGCTCCATCCCCAGCTTGCTTTTTTTTTTTTTTTTTAAAAGATAGGCTCTTGCTAAACTGCTGAGGCTGAGAACTTGTAATCCTCCTGCCTCAGCCTCCCAAGTAGCTGGGATTACAGGCCTGCACCACCATGCATGGCTTCCCTATAAATTTAGGTCTGTTTAGCAGTGTAACACATTGGTTCAGCTCGGGAGACTATTCCATAGGTAAGACTACTGGATTAGAGTGAAAGTTAGCTCCTTGGATTTTGAGAATCTTTAGGCAACAAAGCTACTCAGGCTTTCTCATAGGATGGTGAAAATCAAACGAGGTCATGCATATGAAAGGACTCCAGATATATTAAAATATGGAAATAGCAAATAATTGTCTAGATGTGACTCTTACACTGCATAAATTACTTTATTTGAAATGACACATTTATTTCCTTTAAGTCAAACCAAACCAGAATCACCGGGCTGGAGTTGTGGCTCAGTGGTAGAGTCCTTGCCTAGCACACGTGAGGCACTGGGTTCAATCCCCAGCACCACAATAAAAATAAAATAAGTAAACCAGAGTCCCATGTCACAAAGATGCTAGGAAATTCCATCTTATCACTCACTGGGGTGAAGGGCCTCCTGTAAAGTCTCAAATCTAGAAGGCATAAATGGTACTGTGAAATGAGGGTGAGGGAAGCTTTAGCTCTCATCATGGATCCCTTACTATTTCTTTTCCAAGCAGGACCATTCTCTTAAATTCTGGTGCTGTTGCCTCTACGCTACGGTGATTCGGGTATTCCCTCCTATGTCTGTGTTCCAACCTTTCTGGGCACACAAAGCATTCATTCCTTCTGTGTCCTGTCCCCTCCCCAGTCCTCTCATGGAGTAGTAGTACCATTTCTTAATAGCAATTAAGAAATCCTGAGGCTGGTGCTGTGTGCTCTATGGTGCCCACATGAGGTCCCACCTACTCAGGAGGCTGAGACAGGATGATTGCTTGAGCCCAGGGAGTTGCAGGCCAGCCTGGCCAACAGACCTACCCCTTGAAAAAATAAAAATAAAAATCCTTGGGACAAGGATGTACAAAGTAACTTCTTGGATTCGGAGGTGGAAAATGTTAAAAGAAAAATTCCTAATTATTCTAGTAAGATGTCCAGTCATAAAGTTTTAAATTATTTAAAAATGCAAGTGAAAAATAACCTTACATAGTCGCGTTAATTTTACCTGTACCACATGTTGGGTTTTCAGAAAACTCAAGCTTCTAAAAGTTGGGAGTGAGGATTAATAAGGACAGATCTATTAGCAGGAGCCCCTCTTATGATGACAGGACAAGGATGGTGTGTATTGTAACTAATTGAATATGGATTGCAAATTAGTGTGGTTTAAAAAGTGTGTCAAATCAAGTCATTTAGTATGGTGACTCCTCTTTTGACCTGTAAAGTAGAATACTTCCCTGGAAAATTACCATATTTGTTCCCTCACCCCCCAAAATGAAGCCTTATTTTATTTTACCAATAAAGTTTACAGTTCCTTATTTTAATCAAATGACGCTTGGCAAAGAACCAAAGGGAATTTAAGTCTAACATTCATAAAGACTTTTTAAAAAATGCATGTGAACACTGCTTTTCAGTAAAACCAAACTTGTTTCATTGAAAACCCTATTTTATGTTTCTGAAAATTCCAAAGTGGTAATTAAACCTCCAAAGCACTTTTTTGTTTTGTAATTAATAGACTTTTAGAATTGGAATACAGGCATGAAAAATGATTTTAAAGTAATTTTCATCTTTCTCTTTAAAAAGTTTGGAAAATTCAACAACTGGTCTGGTCTAGGCACCACTATTACAGGTCTTGGGGTACAATGAGGAGGAATAAGACCCTTGAGATAACATTTTTTTTTGGGTAGTTTAGTAAGTGCTTCGAGGTATAATGCACATTAAAATGCAACTCGCTGTTTAAAGCGAACAATTCAATGTTTTGTGTGTGTGTGTGTGTGTATTCAGAGTTTTGCAACCATTTCAATTTTAGAAATTTTATCACTTCAATAAGAACATAGTACCTTTCAGCTATCACTCTAGTTCTCTCATCCTCCCATCCCTAAGCAACCATAGATCTACTGCCTGTTCTGGACATTTCATTTCAATGGAATTACATAATTTTTAAATTTTGGCTTCTTTGATTTAGGCAGTTTTCAAGGTTCATCAATATTGTATCATATATTAATACTTCATTTTCATGGCCGAATAATATTCCACTGGATAAATTACCCACTCATAACTTGATGCACATTAGGGTTATCAAGGTTTGTGTCCAAGTTTTGTGTGGCTCCATATTGTCATTTCCCTCTGGTATATATCTAGGAGTGTAACTGCTAGGTCAAATGGTCACTCACGTTTACCTCTGAGGAAGTGACAGATAATTTTGTACCATTTTACCCTCCTTGCAGTGTATGAGGTAACACATTTATATGTCCTGCTAAACTAGCGGACAGAACTTCATACTGTTGGTTAATGCTCTTTTTGGCGGGGGTGGGGGGTGTCCAGGCCTCTGTTAATTTCCCCAGCACCACGTCCCCTCTGGGACACCAGGGAAGTTGCTAGGACTACAGGGGTCCCCAGGAGTAAACTGATTTTGGGGGGTTAGAGGAAACCCAGGGGCCCGAAGCCTGGTCCCCGGGCCCTGCGGCCTGGCCACGGAGCCGGCCCGGAGCCGCCCGTCAGCGCCAGCGGGGCCGAGTCACCCTTGGGTTCGGGCCGGAGCCGGCGTCGCCGCGTCGGCGGGCCCAGCGGCGCGGGTGTCGCGGAGGATGCTGCTGGGTGTTGGCCCCCGAGTCTCGGGGCCCTGGCTTGCTCC
>NW_026000221.1:21769650-21784055 GCF_001458135.2 Marmota marmota marmota
GGTTCCGGGGGAGCGGCGAGGGCCGGGAGAGGAGGGTCCAGACGTTGGTGCTGAGCGTTCGGGGCAGTCGGGTTCCGAGACACCAGCGTCCCGCAACTTTTTCGTTTATTCACTTGTTCTTGCCGTTCAGTATCGGATTGTCCTCTGGGGGCGACCTGTGCCTCTTCTCCTGCGGCTCCTGCCTGCTGATCAGGACGCTTCCGTGGATGTCGGGGGCAGCAGGACGCTGGCAGTGGAGGGCAGCCCCTGGGTCAATCGGGGCCCTCCTGCTAGCCGTCCGTTGTGTCACCAGCTTTCCAGTGTGCCCGTGTAACAGACGGCACGCACGTGGCATTCAGGCTGGCCGGGTTTATTAGAGCAGAGCCTCACAGGTGGGCAGATCCGTAGTATTTGGGCCCAAGACTTGCTCTCACCTTGCACCTGATCCATCACCCCCACAGTGATTAGAAAAGTTGCTCCAGGATTTAAAGCCTGTCACTTGAATATCCTGTGGGGCTTGGATCTTGCCTCCCCCTCCTCCTGCAAGTTCTCACTTGGGATTGAGAGTAGGCTGTAAATGGCGGAGAGATTAATATTCCATGTTTATAGAATGATATGCAACTCTGTGTTGTAATTATTCCCACTGTGCTTCATCAGGAAGCAGCGGGATTTACCAACTCCGTGGGCTGTGGATGAAGTCCCCGAGCCCTTCAGAGAGAGCCAGGCAGTGAGGGGTGAAGTTCCTGTTTCTTTACTCCTGTGCAAAGCTGAACCTCACCAGTACCAAAGACCTCAGAAGAGAGAGAACTTAACATTTCTTTAATTTCAAATCTATTTTTGCTTTTGAGTTACCTGTTGAACAACTTAAAGTGATGAGAAGAGTACTTTTGCCACATTGGAGATTATAATATAGTCTTTAAGTCTAGGATACAAAAAAGCTTTTGAAAAGGAACCACTGTTGTATTTATATAACTACTAGCATTAATGATTTCTTCCCCTAGAAGTTTCTTTTTTCAAAATCCATGTTGAAATCCAAGGTTGATACCTCTTCATAATACATTATCAGAATCCTGTTGATTTTTCCTGTGAAAATTGTGATTTTTAAGAAACTTTCCTTTTCTTTCCAGAAATCTTGCCTAATGGAAGTTTATAATTTCTTCCTGTCAATATTTTTGTTTCTCAGTTGGGCTTTCCACTGTTTTTCTTCCATTTTTCCTCTGGGATTTTCCGCATGTTCGTTTGGGCCTTCCTTAGCTTCTGACCCTCCATGTGTACACTGTGAGTTTTCTTCATCACCCAATGATGTGCATGCTTTGGCAGCAGAGTAGAAGTCACTGTCTTAAAAATCTTCCCTAATGTTCAGACAGGTAATATTATTGAGTGAATATATGTTGGGGTCTCAAAATAGGTGTTCCTTGAACCCTGCTCATAGGCCTTTAGATAAATTTTTTTCAAAAACATGGCCTGCCAAGGCCAAGCAAGACAGAATAAAAGCTGGTCCTTCTGCCAGTTTGCAAATCCTTCTAGTCATATTGGAATCTCTAAAATTCATCTTTGTAGAGCACAGTTTAGGATGATAGCATCTCAGGAGTTTTTTTAAATTAAGGGAGAGAAAACAGCATGTGATATGGGTAGGGCCTGGCATCTGCACAGTGGCCCCGAAATTGCCCTGGTAGATTAAAAATTCACTGGATCTTTGATTTAAGAGGGATGTTGAGAGAGTGAAGAGGGGACCTACTTGTAACAACAAGTGGAGGAAGTGGCCCAACTGTGTAAGAAAGGAGGCAGGCAGCCCTTTGGAAGGTTGGTTCACAATTGTGGTGCTCAGGCTAACCAGAGCCACCCAGTTTTGGTTGTTACTTATCTCTGTTTCCTAAAGTGGGAAACATAATAAGAAATTGCAGAACTGATCATATTAGTTGAATGAGTTCTAAATTTTTAAAAAATAGATAATCAGGGCTGGGGTTGTGGCTCAGCAGTAGAGCACTCGCTTAGCACGTGCAAGGCCTTGGGTTCAATCCTCAGCACCACATAAAAATAAATAAAGTATTGTGTCCAACTACAACTAAAAATATTTAAAAAGTAATTTAAAAAAATTAAAAATAGATAATCAGTTTTATGGTCTGACAGTGAAAGGTACAAAAGTGATAGTGAAAAGCAAATCTCCCTCTCCCTCTACCACCTGCCTCCCACTGACAGGTTCTTGTTACTGGGTTCTTGTAATTAGTGCTGGTGTTAAATTGTAGACTAAGAAATAACAAAACGCTCCAAGTCCTTGGCAGTTCACCTCTGCATGTTATATATACACATATGTGCACATACTCTTTTTTACACAGAGTGTGGCAGTTAACATTTCCCCATCTTGCTTTTTTTCAGTGATCTGGAAGTTATCTTGAATTTTTGTTATATTGAAATTATCTTGAAGTAACCTTGATATTTGCTATTTTGAAGATTCCATATAATGCAAGTAATAAAGATAGAGCTGCTGGGTTGGTTTTACTGGCTGAGTTTGGATACATGGAATGCATGTTCTACAGTTTATTCAACTAAATTTTCCATGATGGAAATTTGTTTCCCATTTTTCTTCATAGACAGTGACCCATCAGAGATTAAGTCTGGATTCTGCCCACAAGAAAAATTAGTTACCTGATTATAGAGAGGATAAAACGATTAGATTTTTTTTTTAAAGGTTTGATCTTTATTATATGCGGTGCTGAGAGTCACACTGTATGCTTCACACATGCCAGGCAAGCGCTCAACCACTGAGCTAGGACCCCAGCCCTGATTAGCTTTTTTCTGTTGTCTAAGTGAATAAAATGGTTTTTCACATCAGTTTTGCTGGAAGGGAGCCTCAATTTGATTATCAGGGCCAGAGCGATTGTTCCACAGCAATTTATTATTATTGTTATCGTGATGCCGATGCCGAGGATCAGACCCAGGAAGTTCTGTGGATTTAGATCTGGGCTAAAGTGTTGATTCTGTAGGTATTATGGATACTTACATGAATCTGATTTGTGATTTGCTTGTAAATGAGAAATGCTACAATTAATGTTTCATTTAATATTTTCAATTCTTCGAGGCTTTGTCAGCTGAGGCTAAGTTAATATATTCTTATTGGAACAACATAGTTGTGAGATGAAGACATTTTTCTTTAAATAGTTATTAATAATCATTAATCTGTTCTGAAACCCTTTGTTCATAATCTTTTTTTAATACTTTAATTTGTTTATTATTATTATTTTTTATGTGATGCTGGGGGTTGAACCCAGTGCCTTACACTTGCTAGGCAAGCACTCTAACCACTGAGCCACAACCCCAGCCCCCCCTTTTTATTGTTTTTTTGGCTCTGCTGGGGATCGAACCCAGGGCTTGGTGTATGCGAGGCAAGCACTCTACCAACTGAGCTATATATCCAGCCCTCCCATAATCTTAAAAACAATTTTTAGTTGCTTCCAATTCTTTGTGACTTTGCTTTTCACATAAAGATTACAGAAAATTGACACTTTTTAGGTAGATTTTCTTTCTGTATCCATATACTTTCTGAAGCCTCTTTTTCCTTCTTAGCCAGCTAATTTTCAAATCTTCCATTTAAATAAATATACGAAGTAGTTATCTATGAGTGATGGGATTATGAAAAGACTTTTACCATAACATTTATTTAAAGCTTACGTAGTAGATAATGCTTTATTTTCTGTTTTGGAATCCAAGATATGCAAGGATGCTGTTTTGGATAGAGGAATAACTGAGCAATCCTAAATTTGATTTGTCTTTCACTATTCTCCTAGCAGCCTGCCTGGGCTCCTGGAGAGATCTTGCCATGTTTTCTATGTCCTGGAGATTCTCAAAGCTTTTTGAGTTCAGGGCCCAGATCTCCCTCATTTTTCTAATCTCTGCCTTGAGCAAGTACTGAATGTGTTACATTAAACAAACAAACAAAACCCTAACAAACTCATCCATCTACATGCAAATCTGGAAGAATTTTTAAAAGTTGTGTTGTGATTAAGCTGGGGAATGTTTGGTTGATTAGAAATAATGTGCTTAGCTGGGGCATGTAGATGAGGGTTGTGATTTTGTGTTATGACATTTCTGCTAATTAACACAGCTGAGGCTCTGATTGACTGGCAGAGCACAATGAAGACAAGCCTTTTATAACCTCTATTTCATCACCTTGAAAGTCAGCTTTGTCAGTTATCTGGAACATTTTGAATGGGGCTGTTAGCACAGGAAGTCACAAATAAGGGATAAGGGATGTTTTTGTTAATTAGTTTAGGCCTTTTTTCCTGGTTATTTGAAGAATTTAAGTACCAAAAGTTTCTTTTTTTCAGCAGAACTATTTTTAATTCTTTAAAAATGTATTACATATCTCCTGCCCCTATTAGGCAGCAGAATAGTGCTAAACATAATTTAAATCTTTTTGTAATGAGTCAGGATTGCCATTATGTGTTCTACCAAAGGGGTGGATGATGTGAGGTACTAAGGGAGGCCCAGAGAGATGTCATAGAGATTGCTTTCTTAAATAGCTCTCTTTTATCTCTCCTCTTCCCCCACCCCACCCCCTTTTTTCAACATTTGCTTTTAAAAGGAGAGGAAAGAATGACTTGGACAGAGGAATATGGCCACCTACCATGGATCAAAGGTTGAAGCACAGAGTTGGTACACCTATTTATTTGCTCTCAATAAAAATCATCTTTATGTGCTTTTTCAAGGCCCTCTTGGCATTTTAGGGTCATTTTGGGTTTTCAAAATCATTTGAGCATCAGTAATGTGATATGCCATCCTGACCTCTTTTTTAAAAAAATATTCATTTTTTAGTTGTAGTTGGATATAATATCTTTATTTATTTTTATGTGGTGCTGAGGATCAAACCCAGGGCCTCGCCCATGCTAGGTCAGTGCTCTGTTGCTAAGCCACAACCCCAGCACCCCCACCGTGACCTCTTATTCAAGGTCAGCACACTCTCCATTTTTGTCAGCCTGACCTCTTATTCAAGGTCAGCACACTCTCCATTTTTGTCAGCCTTAAGATTGTTGGTCTGTCCCTTCAGTATTTTAAGAAAATTTTCTGAGTGTAGAAGGTGGCCTCTGTTCTGCATTCGTATCAGAGCAGCCTTTCATTGTTCAGCCCCTCTCACCAGTTTTCTTCTTTCTGTTTTCCCCACCCAACTCTCCTTTGCTACTCCAGAACCTTTGCTTCAAAGCCAACACCAAGCATGGAAAACATCCATATTTAGGTTGATAGGCTCCCCCAGAGGTAATACGTGTGTGTGTGGGGGGTGTGTAGTATGAATATTTTGATTATCAATTATCTGATCTTGTGACTTCTTTGTGACCATAAACCTTCCTGCCCACGCCTCGTGTTTATTTGGCAGGGCAGGCTATTTGGGTGCTGGGTTTACTGATCATGTGATAACTTCAGTTTCTAGAGCAGTTTTCTTAAAGCTATCAAAATCTTAATGTAGGAAATGATGTACCTGCAGTTCACAAGGTAGGTACAACATTCTTGGAAGCTAGTTAAAACTGAAAGGAAGGTGGCCTGCTGCAGGTTGCACACTGGGACAAGGAACTGTGAATTAACTGCCACTCCTCCACTCTGCTCATCTCTGCTCCCGCTGCCCATGAAAATGCCCCTTCAAATATTATTGACCTTGTGCCAGTGGAAAACTGGAAAGGATGGCTGAATTCCTAACATGAAAATTTTAGAGCTGCTTTTATTTTGCAACAGGAGGAACTAAACTTCTTCTTCTTTTTTTTTTTTTTTTTAAAGAGAGAGAGAAATAATTTTTTTTAATATTTATTTTTCAGTTTTCGGCAGACACAACATCTTTATTATTTATTTTTTTAATATGGTGCTGAGGATCGAACCCAGTGCCCCATGCTCATGTGCGTTACTGCTTGAGTCACATCCCTATCCCCTAAACTTCTTTTCTTTGATTTGTGTACAGGTTCTGGTAAACACTGCTTGCTGTGTTTTGATGTTGGTGGCTAAGCTTATCCAGTGTATTGTGTTTGGCCCTCTGCGAGTGAGTGAGAGACAGGTAAGTCCAGACAACTCATAGATCCTGTGACCAGATTAAACAAACAAACAAACAAATCCCTTTCTATCTGGTATAACTTCAAATGGATAGAAAATCCCACAAGTACTACAGAGGATTCTTATATACACTTTATACAGATTCACTAAATACTATTGTTTTCTCCATTTACTTTCATATTCACTTTTTATTTATAGTATATATTTGCTTCTGATCCATTTGAATGTAAGTAGTAGACCTCATACCCCTTTACCCCCCCCAGTACTTTGGTATATAGCGCCTAAGAGCAGAGGCACTGTCTTAAATAACCACAGCACAATGATCAAAATTGGGAAGTTTAGTATTGATGAAATACTTTGTTAATCCACAGTCCAAACTCCACGTAGCGAGATTGTCCCAATATTGTCTTGTATAGCTATTTCTTTTTTGAGTGTAATTTTTAAAGAAGTATTGATTTGTTTTAGTCATCATAAATATCACTATTATTTAATTTATTTTTTAAAAAATTTATTTATTTAATAGAATGCATTTTGACATTTTGTACACAAATGGAGCCCAATATTCCTCTGGCTGTACATGGTGCAGAGTCACTCCAGTAGTGTATATGAGTAATATACATACATGTATATGAGTAATAATATCATCTCATTCTACCATCCTTCCCATCCCCGCCTCACACCCACTCTCCTCTACACAAACCAAAGTTATTTCATTCTTCCCAGTATCACTCTTTAGAATATGGTTTCTTTCCTAAAGGAATTTGCTGATTTTTTTCCCTTTTGGAAAACTAAATTAAGTTTCATTGTTTTACAAGCAGAAAATTAGGTGATTTGCCCTTGTAGGTGAGATTGTCAAACACTAAACATGACTCTCAGAATGTATATCTGGGCAGGGAACACTTTCACTAAGGAATTATGCCACAAGCATACCATACAGATTGGTAGTTCTCCAAGGATTTTGGTGGGTAGAGTGTGGAATGGTGTGTTTTAAAGACTTTAGACCTGGCCTTCAAAACCACAAAAGAACAAAACTATTTTACTTTACTTCATCCTGGTGATAAGACACAGGAACCTCGTGCATTAGAAGTATAGCAATAGCTGGCTTCTCCGAGTTTTCAGAGTACAGTGTTCTAGTCTCCTTACCCTTTTCAACCCTGCTCTCCTCCCTCCCTCACCCCAGTACTGGGGATTGAACCCAGGGTCACTCTACCACTAAGCTACATCCCTAGCCCTTTTTAAATTTTGAGACAGGGTCTTGCTTACGTTGCCCATGCTGGCCTCAAAGTTATGATCTTCCTGCCTCAGCCTCCCAGGTAGATGGGGTTACTGCAGACTTTATAAAAGGAGAATTGGGACAGTACAGCTGCTGTACTGTTGAGCCCTGGTTGAGCCCTTGTATGCTGTGGCGAACAGAACTATTCTATTTTCCCAGAGATTTTTTTCATTAATGAGTATTCAGCACTTTTTCCAAAATATCAATTTCAGTAGAAAATAAAGATTTTTCTAAATACAAAAGACCTTTTAGATGCTTCTTTCTTCAAATTTTCCTTCAAATTTTTTTTGGAGGGCCAGAAATTGGTCAGCCTAGAGGTAAGCCATCTAATTGCTGGTGGAATGATCTGGCCCCAGTTTTCCCTAAAATGATAGCTTAGAGTGTTTCAAAGATTGCTTCTCTCAGTAGAGATGATGATAATGGGGCATATTCTTTATCCAGCACTTTCAGGATTTTCAGTATGGAATGCATCTTTCATACTGTTCTGGGTTGGCTTATTTTATGATTCATTAATCATAAAATCATTCAGTGGCATTAAGAACTATTTGAAGGGCTGGAAAGAGTAGCTTGATGGTAGAATATTTGCCTTACATGTAGAAGGTCCCAGTTTGATCCTCAGCAGTGCAAAAAAAGAGAAAAAGGAAATAAAAAGAACCATTTTGATTTAGAACTCTATAGAATTAATATAGGTTTGCTCTGTTTGTGCTTAAGGTTCAAGAAGTAATTATAGAGGCAAAGACATTCAATATCTAAAATGTAAAATGCAATAAATATTAAAATATTTTCTCTCCCAGTACTGGGGATTGAACCTAGGGACTCTATACTGCTGAGCTACATTCCCAGCTCCTTTTATTTTTTATTTTGAGACAGAGTCTCTCTCAGTTGCTGAGGTTTACCTTGAACTTGCAAACCTTCTGCCTCAGCCACCTGAGTTGTTGGGATTATAGGTGGGTACCTACCAACGTGCCTGACTCAAATATTAAAATCTTTTAAGTAAAAATTTAGAGCAACAAGTTATTTAAAAAAATTTTTTTGAGCACTTAATGCCTATTATTACTTTTTAGAGCACTTTTATATATAGTAACTTATTTAACTCCCCAACAATCTATGAAATGTATGTTGTATGACAAAGCACAGGAATGTTAAATGCCCACTCCAAGGTCACCCAGCTGTTAGGTTGCAGAGCCAAAGTTCAGAACAAGGACACAAAATATCTAGGTCCATCTTATACTTTTCCTGTTCCAGCTCTGGAAATAGACATTCACCAAAGATTCCTAGCTTATTTTATTGGGGAATGGTATTGGAAGCCAAAATCTATATTTGTGCTCATTGCTGCTGGGATACCTGGTTTTTTGGTGGACAGAGTTAGGGGATACTCTTCGATTTTTCTCTCTAGTTCATTTATTCCCCTTGATAAATGAGGTAGACCCCAGAGTAGCCTAAAAACAATTATTAGTTTTTAATAGTCATGTTGTCAGTTTGTCATGCATTTGGGCTCAGTTATTTCTATTTTCAATTTTTTTTTAAATTTGTAAAACATTTACCTGGTTCAAAAGTATATATAATATACTTAAAGGGCTGGGGTTGTGGCTCAGTAGTAGAGCACTTGCCTAGCACAGATGAGGCACTAGGTTCAATCCTCAGCACCACATAAAAATAAATAAAGGTGTTGTGTCTGTCTACAACTAAAAATTTTAAAAAGTATACTTAGAAGTCATGCTTCTGTCCTCTTCACCCAGTTCCCTCCCAGCCCCATAGAAAGCTAGATAATTGTATATTTTAATATCTTGTAAGGCTATACCTCCTTTAACTTCCACTCCCCCTTTGATAGGGGAATGAAGATTTTTTTAAACTGGAAGTCTTAAGTTCAGAAAAGAGTACCAGAGAAGTAAATATTGGGAACCAAGGTGATCATTACTTATCAGAAATCATGAAGATATTAATAATCTTTGATTTGGTAATAAAGTAGAAATGCATGCAAAGATACATACACAGCTATTCATTACAATGTTTTCTGAATGGTGGAAATATTAAAATATATATTGACGGGTAAAGTCCTCACAATATGATAGGTGAATGAATAAAAGCACTGTCCAAAAATTGATATATTTTGTACTTTAGAGGAAGATAAGTGCATAAAAATGTTAAAGCATTATTTATATTTTAATTTTCTTGGGAGTTTTCACACTTAGATTATGGACTAGCAAATGATCATGTACTATTTTTTTAATTCAAAAAATTTTTTTTCTTTTAAAGAAAATGTAATCTTCAGTTGTTTCAGAAGCCAGAGAGCAGAATTATGAAAAATGATACTTCTTGCCCTTACTGTGCTTTTCTACTATGTGTAGAAAATATTTTTATTTTTTAATACCAAGGTAGTAGACTGATATTATTACCTTTTTAATGGCTAAAATCAGGGTATAATCCACAGTTTACAAATTACTTTCTGGGTATCTCACTTCTATAGAGAACTTCTTTTATTCTTTGCCCCCTGTTTCCTTGTGATTAGTGTTTGAAAGAGAAGTGTGGAACCTGCGTTAGGTGTGTTGGTATTCACTGTTATAACCCTTTTTCTTTTTAGCACCTCAAAGACAAGTTTTGGAATTTTATTTTCTACAAGTTCATTTTCATTTTTGGTGTGCTGAATGTCCAGACTGTGGAAGAGGTGGTCATGTGGTGCCTGTGGTTTGCTGGACTTGTTTTTCTGCATCTGATGGTTCAGCTCTGCAAGGACCGATTTGAATATGTGAGTTTTTAGTCAAGCTCTTTGCTGGCTTAGTCACCCATTTGCCAGGTGTGAATTGTGTAATATGAATGAGCCACCATGGGCATGTTTGGGGTAGCTCTCAAGGGGCAGACTCTGGGTCAGGTACTCATTGCCTGTTCTTGAGGAACATCTGCTGCTGCCATGCAGAATCATTCCTCTCCCAAGGAGGTTTTCTCCCCAGCCCCACAGGTAGTGTGTTACATTATAATTGAGTGGAGTCAGTTCACCTAACCAAACTGCACACACAGTGCAAGGAAACCTTGGTATATACACTGAATAAAATCCGATCTCTTATGTGTATTTTCTGTTCTCCTCATCTCACATTGCCCCCCCTTCACCCTGATTCTTGGTTTGTTTTTTGGGATAATATGAATTGAACTTACGGGTGCTGTGGCACTGAGCTACATCCCTAGCTCTTTTTAATTTTTTGAGACAGAATCTCACTCTGTTGCCCAGGCTGCCTCAAACTTGTGATCCTCCTTGCTTTCAGACTCCTTAGTAGCTAGAATTACGGGCATGCACCACCAGCCTGGCTCATGGAGCTCTTCTCCTGTCTAGTTTATAGTGTTTCTCCTGTGGGCCAGGACCATTCTGGCTCTCTCAGTGTCCCTGATTAGAGAAGTGAGTCCTTTCTTGTGTGGGTAGGGAGCTGCCTTGACTCTAGGGCAGAGCCGTGCAGGGGCACTCCCTCACCTGTGCTTCTGCACCAGGTCCTGAGTAAGCATGCTCCTACTTCTGCCTCAATTAAACCCGGTCCAGGGCCTCCTTTGCCCTATCTTCACCCAGTCTTCATTGTTGAAGTACCCTTCCACTTCTGTTTGAGTTAACTGCATTCTCAAAGGCTTTACTTCTTTTACAATTCAGCCTCTGTTCCCTGTCACAAATAGGAGCTTCTAACCTCCCAAACTGGTTTGTTATCTACACCTGCTACCTCAGGAGTTGCAGCTCCAGGCCTTCTTTTCAGGCTATTGCCTTTCCTTGCATGATATTAACATAGCATTTTAATAGTGGTAAATCTGCACCTGATTACATTTCAGATGTCTTAGCACTAACAGACTAGTACTAGAAGTGAACTTGGGGGTGGGAGTGAAGATTGAGAAAGAAACAACAGAATATGACACTGTTCTGAGTCTGGTGAATGTTACAAGAGATAATTGTGTATCCTTGGAAAATTGCTTCTAGAGGCTTATCTTAGTGGTAGGAAGATATAAGATGAAAATATAATGCATATTATTATATTTCATAAAGTAAATGATAAAGACCTGTGTTAGCAGCCTATGCTCATATTTAAGTCCCTGGAGAATTTTTACTGTAGAATAGTGGGATACTTTTTGTGTCCATACACGAAGATGCCAAGCTTGACTGTGTTTCTCAGTGCGTTTTACCACTGCTGTGAAGAATGAGCTACCTTTCTGTTCTGTTCCTTTCAGCTTTCCTTTTCTCCCACTACACCGATGAGTAGCCATGGGCGAGTCCTGTCTCTGTTGATTGCTATGCTGCTTTCCTGCTGCGGGTTAGCAGTTGTCTGCTGTGTCACAGGCTACACCCATGGAATGCACACCTTGGCTTTCATGGCTGCAGAGGTAAGATGCGGAACACAGGGTTGCTCTGATTATATTTGCATTTTCTAGGAAGTTAGAGGGTTATTGATAGGTTTCACCCATGAAATGATGGCTTTGATCTTTAATTTTATCTATTTTTTGGTACTGGGGATTGAACCTAGGAGTGTTTGCTACATCTCAAGCCCATTTTATTTTTTATTTTGAAATAGGGTCTTACTAAGTTGCTGAGGCTGGCCTTGGACTTTCTTTCTGCCTTAGCCTCCAGAGTAGCTGGAGTTACCGGAGTGCACCACTCTGCCTGGTTTGATCTTTCATTTTAACAAGCATTTAGTGAGTTCCTTTTTTTTTTTTTTTTTTTGATTACTGGTGCTGAATGCTTTTGTGGTATTTCATGTAATCCTTGCTACATCCTAACAAAATAATTATTTTCCCCCACAATTACATTGTGCTTGCCAAATGCTAGGAGTTGTTCTAAATACTTGACATGTATTGACTCATTTTTATTATTCCTATTTATGACAGGGAGTCTGAGGCATGAGGGTAAAATGAATTGTTTGAGGTTCCAGGGAGGCAAGTGGCACAATACAAATCCTCTGGCTCCCGAGTAGGATGAGTATCCCCTTAAGATGTTATAAACACCTGGTAGTGGTGATGAATGAAACATCTATTTTTTTTTTTTTTTTTGTATTGGGGATCAAACCCAGGGGCACTTATACTGAGCTACACCCTTAGCCCTTTTTCATTTTTTATTTTGAGACAGGGTCTCACTAAGTTGCTGAGTCTGGCTTTGAACTTGTGATCCTCCTACCTGAGCCTCATGTCTCACTTGTGCCACCATGCCCAGCAATATTTAATTTTTTAAAAAACTAGAGTATAAATTAAAATTTTACAGAATAATAAATATGCAAACTATAGCCATTACTTTGAAGAAAAATTTCTTTATTGTTGTGTTGGGGATCAGACTCAGGGCCTTGTATACCCCAGTCCTCCAGGAATATTTTAAAATTCAAAACAAGATTTAGTTTTTTTAAACCTTCCAGAAGATACCAATTTCTGTTCAGTGGAAACCTAAATTTTTATATGTCCTTAAATTCATGTGGCTGTGTTTGCTTTTTCCTCAGCCCAAAGACCAAACTACTTTTATCTTACCTTTAAATGCATTATTTAAAAACAATAAAACATATAATAGTTTCCCTTTATTTGTGATTTTACTTTTCTCTGATTTCAATTATCTGTGTTTAACCAGTCTGAAAATATTAAATGGCTAATTCCATAAGCAATTCTTAAGTTGATTTTTTTTTTTTTTTTTTTTTTTTTTTTTTTTTNATTGGAAGCCAAAATCTATATTTGTGCTCATTGCTGCTGGGATACCTGGTTTTTTGGTGCTGGGAATTGTACCCAGGACTGAATGTGCTCTGCCACTGAGCTAACACCCACAGCCCCACAGCCCCTAAGCTTTAAACTGTGCATCCTTCCAAGTAGCATGATGAAATCTCTTGCCATGCCTCCCGGAACATGAGTCATCTCTTTGTCCAGTATATCCACATTGTATGTGCTTCTCACCTGTTAGTCACTTACCAGCCTTCTCATTTGTCAGATAAACTGCCGCAGTACTTGTGTTCAAGTAACCCTTACTTTACTTAATAATGACCCCAACGTCCAAGAGTGAGTAGTGGTGCAAAGGAGGCACCAGGCACAAAACACGGAAGGACAGATGAACTATTGTACTTTATGGCTGTGCTTCAGGGCATTAGGGCATTTAGGATGGTTAGATGTAGGATCCAGTGTTATCTGTGGTTTTAGTCTCCACTGGGATCTTAGACATATGTCTTATCGATAAGAAAGGATTGTGGTATTAGATATGTTGACGCTAATTAGATAATACCAAAACAAGTTAAGTATGAACTACTAATTGGGAATTTGTTAGAGCAGGGTTAGAATTACTTTCGATTCATAGTGTTCATTTCAGAATACCATGTAGTAGTGTAAAAATTAGGAAAGGAGCATTTGGATACCAAATTAAAAAAAATTTGCAATACTAGTTGAATGCTTTTCTACATATGAAAGGCATGCATTTATATTTCCTCTTGGAAAAGATCTGCTTAAAACTTTATTTACACTGACTTCCATTAACTAGTTTGCTTTAGATACATTTTATTATAAAGCTCAATTTGAGCCTCATGTTGGCCTTTTTTTTGTTATTTAGCTTCTAGTTAATATTAGGCCAAACTTTGAAAAATGACACAATCCCAAATAAGTAGATTTAAATTAGGTTTATTGGGTCACACTATAGTAGTATAGTATATAGTTTTATTTCAGCTTGTTGCTGTTTATTCTTTTAAGAAAATTTAGCATGCTATAGATTTGATGTTTTGAACTGAGTTTTTTTTAATATTCATAGTGTTTTCCCTTCGTGTAAAATATTTTCCATTTAAAAATGGGAGTTTAATCTCAAAACAAATTCCGTTCCAATTGGTTAAGAGAAAATTTTTCTTACTGTTAATTTTCATAATAAAAATACCATGAGAGCTGGGTGTAGTGGTGCACATCTGTAATCCCAGTGGCTTGAGAGGCTGAGGCAGGATAATTGCAAGTTTGAGGCCCGCTTCAGCAATTTAGCAAGGCCCTGAGAAACTTAGCAAATAAAAAATGAAAAAGGGGGGCTGGGGATGTGGCTCAAGCGGTCGCCTGGCATGTGTGCGGCCCGGGTTCAATCCTCAGCACCACATACAAAGATGTTGTGTTCGACAAAAACTAAAGCCATGAAGTGAAGGCCAAGAGGATGTTCCAACAG
>NW_026000221.1:21784080-21834408 GCF_001458135.2 Marmota marmota marmota
TGTGCGGCCGGGTTCCGAATCCTTCAAGCACCACATACAAGCATGTTAGTGATTTCGATCGAAAAATCAATCAAAAAAAAAAAAAAAATTAAAAAACTTAAAAAAAACTAAATCTCTCTCTCTCTCTCTCTCTCTCTCTCTCTCTCTTTCTAAAAAAAAAAACAAAATGAAAAAGGGCTGAGCACGGTGGTGCACGCCTGTAATCCCAGTGGCATGGGAGACTGAGACAGGAGGATCGTGACTTCAAAGCCAGCCTCAGCAATGGTGAGGTGCTAAGCATCTCAGTGAGACCCTGTCTCTAAATAAAATACAAAATAGGGCTGGATGTTGCTCAGTGGTTGAGTGCTTCTGAGTTCAATCCCTGGTACAAAAAAAAAAAAAACAAGAAAAGAAAAAGGGCTGTGGATGCAGCTCGGTGGTTAAGTAACCCTGGGTTCAGTCCCCAATACCAAAAAAAAAAAAAAAAAACAATTACTAAGAGAGCCTCATATTTTGATTTACTTTATTCTCTTCTGGTAGACAAAGGAAGGGAGTACACAAAGCACATAGGAGTGAGCAGGTGCTCCTGTCTAAGATAGTAGTGTCTTAAACTCTATTTTGAATTACAGTATCCCCAAGCAATCACACACCTTTTTGGGCAATCATTTATAGTGACTTATTGTTATATCAAATGGAAGTGATTGTCATAGTACTAGGATAAACCTCAAGATTGTAGGAGGCATCTCTAGGAGGTGCTGTAATTGGTCATCACCTGTGAACAAGAACATGCTCAGTAAAATTTGGGTTTCTAGGTTATGAAAACATTTCATGAAAATTTGAGGCAGAGAAAATAAATGGTTGGTGAACTTGATGCCTTTTAACTGAACTGAGAAATGCTTATCTTTTATAGTCTCTTCTTGTGACAGTGAGGACAGCCCATGTGATTTTACGGTGAGTAGAAATTTGGGAGGGGAGAGAGATGATATACTCATTTGGTTAGCTTGAAGTTGTAATAGATGTAAAATACATAGAAATGACCAAATTATAATGTCCTTAAACTAGATTCAGTTGGTAAATTTAAGGTGTTTTTCCCTTTTTCTTTTTATGTATTGTAGATATGTAATTCACCTCTGGGACCTCAACCATGAAGGGACCTGGGAAGGCAAGGGAACCTACGTCTATTATACCGATTTTGTCATGGAGCTCACTCTTCTGTCCCTGGACCTCATGCACCACATTCACATGTTGGTAAGTTCCCTTGGAAAGAGCTCCGACTGAAGGCTTAGACTTTCAGAATCAGGAACCCAGTTTTGTATATTAAAAAATGAAATATTTGGAATAAGATATAGACGACCCACTTAAAAGTGACCGTAGCGTGCACTCTCCTCTTTTTGCCATTGGGTGTAAAGCAGTATTGGGGAATTGCTCTGGCCAGTGCCTGGCACAGGAGATGATTGCTGTCCCAAGAGACTTGGTTAACTCTGCTGACCAAGTCAATAAATCATTCTTGTAGTATGAAATTAAAGGAGATGCCTCTCTCTATAATTTCTGTGGCTTCTCCGATTTAGTATTTACTTTGTAGGTGGTCTTGGGAATTCCTGCTATGTTTGCTACTTCAAGAATTCATAAATTTTGTATCTTTTAATTAAAAACAAAGTCCTTGGGGCTGGGGTTGTGGCTCAGCAGTAGAGCGCTCGCCTAGCACGTGCAAGGCCCTGGGTTCGATACTCAGTACCACATAAAAATAAATAAATAAAATAAAGTTATTGTGCCCCCAACTATGACTAAAAAATAAATATTAAAAAAAAAAGTTCTTATACTTAATTCCTACCTTGATTTGCCGAGAAAGAAATTATAATGCTGTAAATCTGCTTCATTAGTGAGCACTTCAGTGAGTAATAATGGCGAGACTCAACCTAGTTGAGAGGCAATTCATTTATATTATAAGCCTGTAAAAATAATATTTAAAAATTATTGGATTTAGTTGTGACAATGGTGCACACCTGTAATCCTGGTGATTTGGGAGGCTAAGAAAGAAGGATTGCAAATTTGAAGCTAAAATTAGTGAGAGACCCTGTTATCAAAAAATTTAAAGGGCTGGGGATATAGCTCAGTGATTTAAAAAAAAAAATACTGAGTTACATGTAGCACATTTTTAAGTCTACTTTTGTTTTTGTCTTTGTTTTTTAGTTGTAGATGGACACAATATCTCTATTTTATTTTTATGTGGTGCTGAGGATTGAACCCACGGCCTCCCACATGCTAGGCGAGCACTCTACTGCTGAGCTACAACCCCAGCCCTTTAAGTCTACTTTTTGAAAGTAACTTTGAGAACATACTTTAAAAAAACAAAAACAAAAAAAACTTTCCTTTCTCCACACCAAAAAAGGGTGAAAATGCCCAGATATAACCGTTAACATTTTGTTGTATTTTACTTTATATATGTTACTTTATATAGTCAAAAACATGTAATCACACATTGAGATCTTATTTTTTTTGTTTGTTTATTTTTTGGTACCAGAGATTATTTTTTATTTTTTTATTTGAGACACAGTCTCACTAAGTTGCTTAGGGCCTTGCTAATTTGCTGAGGCTGTCCTCAAACTTGTGATCCTCCTTATGACTCAGCCCCTCAAGTGGCTGAGATGACAGGCATATGCCACTATGCCCAGCTGACAGATCCTATTTTCTACATAGTTTAATCAATGGAATGATTGTATTGGGAATTGAACCTAGAACCTCATGCATGCACTTTATCACTGATATATCCCTAAACAAGTTTAGTTTTAGTAAACTAATATATTACAAATATTTTCCTGTGCTAGCAACAAATATTCTGAATCATTTTAATACCTTCAGGATAAAAATTTCATCGTATAGGTTTATCAGTTTTAATTAACCAAACTCCATAATGGGCTGTTTAGATTGTATTTGTTGTTTGCTGTTTCATAACTGTGCATACTTTTTTTAAAAAATCACATTAGTTTCTTCAAGGTATATCCTGACTTTTTCACTCAACAAATATTATTTTACCATAATTGATGTTTAGAACTGTTATCATACAATTGTGTATTATAATTAATAAACAGAGTTAGTGTCTATATAATATTGCAGTGTATGAATTTACAGCTTAACTGTTCTCCTGCTGGGCATTTTGCTCATTTTCATATATACTTTTATAATTCTATGGATGGACATCTTTTTGCATAAAGCTTTTAAGTTTCTGATTAGTTGCTCAGGAAAGATTGCTGGCAGAGGGCGTGTACATTGTTTAGGGTAATGAAATAGATATATGCAGTAATGTCCTGAAAGATTGTTCCAGTTCACCTTCACTAATCATTAAAGAGTTTCTATTGCATGCAGTACCTTCATCAGTAGCAACTTCATGTGCATTTTTATTGTGTATTTTATTGTTTTCTCTCTATTTCAGTTATTTGGCAACATCTGGTTATCCATGGCCAGCCTGGTCATCTTTATGCAGCTGCGTTACCTGTTTCATGAGGTGCAGCGTCGAATCCGTCGGCACAAGAACTATCTGCGTGTGGTCGGGAATATGGAAGCCAGGTAAGTAAGAGCGAATTGATGTTGCCCAAGTTTGCTCATTTTAGCTCTTTAAGAATAAAAAGTCCTAGGGCTGGGGTGGTGGCTCAGTGGTAGAGTACTTGCCTAGCATGTGTGAGGCACTGGGTTCGATTCTCAGTACCACATATAAATAAATAAAGGTCCATTGACAATTAAAAAATATTAAAATAAATAAAGAATAACAAGTCCTATTCTGTCAGAACTTGGTGTTATAACCTGCTAACTGAATGGGGAAGAGTATAGGCTTTGGAGTCAAACTGCCTCCATGTGAGTCCCACTTAGCTCTGGGTGATTTGGGGTAGTTTATTAACTCCCTGTGCCCCAGCTACTTCATCCCTAAAATAGAGGATAGCAGAAATTTCTGCTTAGAATTGTCGGAAGGATTCCATGAGATATTAGGTTCATATTATTACATCATTATTTTATTGTCATTGATATTAAATGGAAGCTTCTCTGGGCTTCTGCCCTCTATTTTGTAAAGGTGGGTTTATACACACACATTGAAGAAGGTACTCCTAACCTAAGACTAAGCCAAGTATGAAGCTGCACAATTCATGGTCGTCCTTTTTTGTTTCTGGGGAATAGTTTGGGTCTCTGGGGTCTTATTTCCTTGATTTGCCCAAAAATGTGCCCTGGAAAGATCATTAACATGAGCCAACTGTTCCTTGAAGGCCTGTGAAGATGAACGAAATGTTTTTTACTGATCCTCTGTCCTTGTGCCATTATAAAGATGAAGTCTGTAGAATAGTGTACACTTACGTGTGTAAAATTTACAGAGATTCCATAGGGTCTCTTTTGTTTCTTACAGGTTTGCAGTTGCAACTCCAGAGGAACTGGCTGTCAACAATGACGACTGTGCCATCTGCTGGGACTCCATGCAGGCTGCAAGGAAACTGCCCTGCGGACATCTTTTCCACAAGTAGGGACTTCATGAAGGGCCTCTTGGTACTGGTGTTCTGTCCAGGACTTGTGGGTGCTTTTTGTCCCTGGGCTCAAGGATGATCCCAGCAGAGGAACAGAGATAGTACCTCACACTGGCCATGGAGTTGAAAGAAAATACTGGGTTGGGGGAGTCCTTGTTTTAAAACAGCTTATTACTTAACTGAGGGGAGAGAGTGTATATTTTTACATTTTGCACATGTCCCCAAAGCAGCATAAAACACACCCCAGAGCAGTGGTCTGAAGTGGGGACCACTAAATGACCTGTAGAACCGTGACTATTGGCAAGGGTTGCAAAACAGGCTCTTCTATAAACCTTCAAGATTGAAGTAGATCTGTTACTTTCAGAGATCTCTGTCAGGGCTTTGTTGATGGATTTGATGCTTTGATATTGGTGGTGGATCTTGAGGTACGTTTAGGCCCTTTGCAGTCAGTTTTGCATATTGAGAAATTTTTGATCTTTAATCTTCCTTATTTTCTATTTTCAATAGTTTTCATGTTTCTTTTTAATATCAGTAGGGCTTTGAAACTGTAATGTCCTACTCAATAAATGTAGTGACAGACATTTCTTTTTATGTACTGAGTGTTGTGTTGGGCTCTGGGATAAAATAGAAATGACAGACATGGTTTTTGCTTTTGTGGAGCTTGCAATCAAATGGATGAGACAATCATGGATTAACTGGGTATATTTATGGATGTATATATTGACATGTGCTCTGTAGGAAAGGAACATGGTTCTTCAGAGTGAGTAACAAAGGAATCTGACTCAAACTTGGAGGAACAGACTTGAGTATGAGCAGCAGTCAGGTCTGGGAAGGGAATTCGGTGGGAGAGATGTGAGACAGAGAGCATCTATAGTAGGAGGGAATGTGTTGTGTTGAAGGAACTGGGAGAGAACCTGGTACCTGGAACTCAGTGGAAGAGGGAGGAGTGTTTACTGAGGCAGGAGAAGCAGGGAATGTGGCCCAAGGGGGAGGTTGGAAGCGGGCGTAGATGCCATTGAAGGCTTTAATTGGGGATGGTGCAGAAGACATGCAGCCTGAAGAGGTTAAGGGACAAGTTACGGACTGCCACAGTGGTTCAGGGCATGTTGAGAGCTTGAACTACTGTGTGAGAAGTGCCAGTTGGACTGAAGTAGACTGATTTAAGAAGGATTAGAAGGACATGAGCTAGATTGGCTATGGAGGAAAGAGGAATAAAGGGGTCAGGATTCTCCTAGTTTTGCAACTTGTGCAGTTACCATAGAGTTACCGAATAGTTGGCTTCATTGAGGTTGGAAAGGTGGGAATTTACACACATTTCTCAGAAACTTTATAGTTCCAAAGGAGCTCTGTAGCTAGTTGGGAAGAGTAAGAGTGTATTTCAGCCCAGAAGAAATTTGTTGTTGTTGTTTTTTGAGATCAGGTCTTATCTACATTGCCCAGGCTGGCTTTGAACTCCTGGGCTCAAGTGATTCCGCCCTCAACCTCCTGAGTAGCTGGGACCACAACTACTTTGATGGAAGTGAAATTCAGATAACACACAATCAGCCACTTTAAGGTGTACAATTCAGTGGTGTTTAGTGCATTCGTGGTATTGTGCCACCACCACTTCTAAGTTCAGAACTTTTCATCACCCCAGAATAATACTCATACTCACTGGGTAACCATTCCTGATTCTTCCCTCCCTGTCCCCTGACAGCCAGTCACCAGTCTGCTTTCTGTCTCCATGGATTTCCCTCTTGTGGACATTTCATATAAAGTGAATCATACTTATGTCTGTGGCCTTTAGTAACTGACTTCTTTAATTTAGCGTAATGCTTTTGAGGTTGCTCAAGTTATAGCAATACTTCACTCCTTTTTATGGCTAGCTTTAAATAATCCTGTAATAAATAGTTGCCGCTGATATTTGGTTTCTTTCCACCTTTTGACTATTCTGAGAATAATGCTGCTATGAACATTTGGGAGCATGTATCTGAGAACCTGTTTTTAATTCTTTTTGGTAGATAGCTGGGAGTGAAATTGCTGGGTCCCATTGTAATCCCACCTTTACCTTCTTGAAGAGCTGCCATGCTGTTTTCCACAGCAGTTGCACCTATTTATATTTTTATCAGTAATGTATGGAGATTCTAGTTTTTCACATTCTCACCAGTGCTTGTTATTTTTCTAATTATACCCATCCTAATGGGTGTGAAGTGACAGCTCATTGTGATACTTTTTGGTTTTTTAGTGATTGTTATTTAATTTTTGTGGCAGAATATACACAACATAAAATTTATCATTGTAACCATTTTACATGTATAGTTCAGTGGTGTTAAGTGCAGTCTTATTACATAAAACCTCACCATCCATCCGTCTCCAGATCTTCTCATCTTCCCAAACCGAAACAGTGTACCTGCCCTCTGCCCTTGTGAATCATTCTGTGTCCTGTCAATTTGACTACACTAGGTACATCTCTTAACTTTGGATTTATTTTGTTCTTTTTTGGTTCCATTCGTATAAAATTATTGATTTGAGAGGTTTTTTTAAAAAAACATTTTTAGATATTGAGCTAATATATTGAGCATTGTTTTCTCTGTATCTCAAAAGTTTTGGAATGTTCTGTTTTTGTTTTCATTTGTCTCAAAGTATTTTCTAAATAATTTCTTATTTGACCCGAGAAGGTCAATGGTTGACTCAGGAAACAATAGTGGTTTAAAATTGGAATTTAATTGTAAAACACTTTGGAGTGAACAAACCACTGTTGGAACATCCTCTTGGCCTTCACTGCATGGCTTTAGTTTTTGAGTGGGAGAAAGATGGTGTGATGACAACCTAAGGCAAATTCATTTTAATTTTAATTTGTGATAAAACTAACTGTCTAGATTCCAGCAGAAAATAGATAATTTGTTGCTTATAAAAGATATTTTTTGGTAGATTTCAGAGTCCAGTGAATATATAATTACATTGAAATATCATATATAGAATGAGGAGAAATAGTTCTTCAATAGAATATTATTACAGCTATGAAGAAAAATATGTTTTCTCTGGGGATCATCATGTTATGGTGAGGTCATCCTTTGTAACTTTGCACACATGACAGATATTTTTGAGAAAAAGATAGCATTTTTACTCAGTGTCTCTGAGCTCTCAGAGAACAAATCTATAAAATGGGAAAGGACTGGAGAGCACTTCATCTGACCTTCTCATTTGTCACTGGAGAGGGCTGACTAGAGAGATTGAAAGATTTGCCTGGGTCACGCAGGTGGGGAGTGGCTGAGTTGGGAACAGGTCTTATATTTCCTATTTCATATTCTAGTATCTTTCTTCTTAATGGTAATTACAAGATTTTATTGAGTATTTCTATACTTAGGGCATTATCATCTCCCGAGAGAGGAGGAAAGAAGCTTTCAGCCCTTTTGGAAAAGCAGAATGTGAAAAGTAGAGGGTGGGGACAGAGGTGCTCCGTGGAAGGAAGATGTTACAGCTAGGGAGGAGGGTGAGCAAGGAAAAGACCCGAGAGGTTGTCTTGCTGCCAAAAAAGTTGGATCGGTGGTTTCAGCAAGTCAGGTCTTGTCAGAAGTGATTTGGAATAAAAGAAGCTTTAGTGAGTGAGTGAGTGAGATCCCGCGAATCAAAATTTTGAAAACAGGGCCAAGGTTATGACCACTTTGGTGAATAGCTAAAGCAAAGTGAAAGAAAAGATCATTGGAGCAGATGACTCAAGGACATAAGAGGCCAGGATGTTGGAGGATTCAACAACATGAAGTTTGAAGCCGCCAAATTGAGTTGTAAAGACAGATGGCGGGCCATGCTGTGAAGTCCCATTGAGTAGGGGTCAGGACCAGGAATGATGGAGCTTGAAGCATAGTAAAGAATTAATGCCCACAGTAGGATATGCTAGAGGTGTATTAATGAAGTAGGGTAAAGAGTTAATGTCCACAAGTGTTTTTCAACTTTAGATCTCATTAATGGCAAATAGAGAATAAAATTGGAATGCATTTGATAATTCAAAGTACTTCTGGGGAATTCTCACAAAATATGGTAGGGAAAAACTGAGCACACTCACCTGTCTTATTTTGGACTTTTTGGTAGCTCCTGTCTTCGTTCCTGGCTAGAACAAGATACATCCTGTCCAACATGCAGAATGTCTCTTAATATTGCTGACAATAATCGTGCCAGAGAAGACCATCAAGGAGAGAACTTGGATGAGAATTTGGTTCCCGTAGCAGCCACTGAAGGCAGACCTCGCTTAAACCAACACAATCACTTCTTCCACTTTGATGGTTAGTTGGTTTCAATCTCTAAAACTATGCCCATGGGGTTTTATCCCCTACGGAGATGCTGTTTGAATTCGAAATAGCTGCCTACAGATCAGTTTAATATACTCTTTCCATATAGTTGAAAGTGTTGAGAATGGATGGATGGAGAGAGAAAACTGAAGAATTTTTCTGTGCCATGCAGTTTGCTAAGATTCTGTCATAATGGGTGTGGTGGAGGTGGGGAGAGGAGGCAGCAAGATTGAACCAACCATGATTTCGAGGAGTCCACTTAGCCAGTTCAGTAGTAAACCTTTGTTAATGTTTTTTTGCATTGGTGTGTTTCTTAATTGTGTATTGCAAAATCATAGAGTAGCTTTCCAGTGAGTATTGGAAGCAGAATCAGAACTGGAACCCTGTTACTTTTCCCATAAAATAGGAATATTTTGCTTCCTACACTGTTGAAAAGAGTTGTAATAAAAACCATACTTAAAATTCTAAGGCCATGGCACTATTGAGGGCTGATCGATCCTCTTTCCTTAATTGACATACATTGAGCTGTTGTTGGTTTCTGTCAGCTCTGGGACCACCTTTAAGTTCCCATTTCTGATATTGCTGTAAAACAGGCGTCCTTGGGTTTGTGCTAGGGGTAATGGTGCTGTTGGGATCTGATTGGAATCTCCAAGGGCAGAGTAAAGTGGGCGTGGTGGCATGTGGGTGCAGTCCTTAAAAGGCTCAGGGAGAATGGAATCTAGTCTCTGAGAGTAGATGAGCTGGCTGGGCCTGGGTGCTGAGGGGTTTCAAGGGCTGGTCATGGTTGGTCATTGTTCATTTACACTAGGAGATCTTAGAGATGGATCCTGGCTTATGCAAGCCATTATTATGAGTGATTATCCCTAAAAAAAAAAAACAAAACAAAAACAAATAGTCACCTTTATTTGTACCTGTAAGATGAAGTAAGTATCCATTTTTTTATTGAGTGCTTTTTATCTGACAAGGTGTTGGAGATGGCCATTTAACTTGATTTTACATTCCGTGCCTTAGTGCTGCTTTGTGAAGAATGAAGTAGCACCTTACCTGTACAGCTTGATTTGGAGTTGTTGTATAGCCATTGCTTGATGGCACTGTATCTTGGGCTTCCTTTCATTAGGGAAATGAGAGAAATGGCAGCCTTTCACAAGCCTGTGTTATAGAACTCTTTGAGAAGAATTTTGAATCAGAAAACCAAGGTCAAAACTTTAAATCACATTGTTGAGGATAAAATACAACATGAAAGTAATTGTGAAATGATGTCTCCAAACAATTAGTATTTTGTGTAAGTGCAAATATGAGGAAGAAACTCATCTGTTGTAGAAGCTATAGAGCCGTGGAATCCTTCCTTGGATTCTAGGCCAAGGGAGTGGATTGGGGGTTGAATGGTTCAAGGGCCCCTGGGAAGCAGGAAAGGCTAGTTAGTGGTTCTTGAACCCAGCTGCCTGTTTCCATCCTGGCCATTGTCATTAAACTTTGTGATCTTAGACATGAAGTAAAATGCACTCATTAACCTCTAAGCACTGTGGGCACCAAATACCAAGTGGGGAACTAGAGTCATATTTCTGACTCTAGTGGATTTCAGTGAGGACTAAGTGAACTAATCCATGTGAACTGTTTGGCCCAGCCCTGAGTGAGTACCATCTGATAGAGAGTGGTCACGTAGGGGAGATACCACCGGAAAAGACTCCGGGCTCTAAAACTTGTGTTGCACTCTGGTTTGTTTTAGGGTCCCGGATTGCAAGTTGGCTGCCAAGTTTTTCAGTGGAAGTAATGCACACCACCAACATTCTTGGCATTACACAGGCGAGCAACTCTCAGCTGAATGCAATGGTAGGACTTCTAGCTGCATTAAGAAGCTAACTGGTAATCGGGAGGGAGGTAAAAGCTTTGGAATGTTTTTGCAGAGTTTACAGAGACTTTATTGATCTTATTCTGATCTGGTAGAAGAGCAAGACTCCCAGGGAATTTATTTATTTATTTATTTAATTTTTGGTACTAGGGATTGAACTCAAGAGCACTTTGCCACTGGTACATCCCCAGTTCTTTTTTTGTTTGTTTTTTGAGAAAGGATCTTGCTAAGTTGCTGAGGGTCACTAAGTTGGTAGGACTGGTCTGGAACTTGCAATCCTCCTGCCTCAGCCTCCCAAATTGTTGGGATTACAGGCACAATGTACCTTTTACTAAAAATTGTGTGGGGCCTGCCAAGTATGTTTTTTGCATTCTGTCCCTCCACTCCCAAAATAAGTGTGTATGTACCCATACACAAAGTTGTGCATGGTGTACTGTTGGTTCAAGGAGATTGTTCAGATATTTCACATTTCTTTGTATTTTCCAAAGCTGGGATTTTCTTTTAGAATAATGGAGAATAATGTGTCACTATTATTGAAGTCTAGAATTCATTGTTAGAATATGTGCAGGAATCTTAAAACACAAACTGCTTTATAGCACTTGCCTAGCATGTATGAAGCTCTGGGTTCAATCTCCAGTACAAAAAAAAAAAAAAAAAAGAAAAATTTAAACCACCTTAGCCTGCTTGGATTAGGGTCTGTACTGTATAGGCCTGGTTATCCCTGGCCAATACTTCAGAAAGTATTCATTGGATCATTTATTTTTTTTTATTCATGCATTAGTCTTAATTTCTTTACCAAAATAATTTGTACTAAAGCCTTTTCTTATAACTGGGTTGTGCTAAGCTAAGTGTCACTAAGGTTAACAGGTGTTCCACTTTCAAGAAGGGTAAATTCTAGTTGGGGAGAAGATTATAAACACAAATAAGTAAGATAATTGGTGGTGCTGACCAGTACTCTGGAGACGGTAAGGCAGGCAGTGCAGTCAGCGGGTGAGTGAAGACTCTGTTGAAGGAAGCATTTGCAGAAGTTCTCTCTGAGGAGATAAAACTTAATAATGAGACATAAGGGACAAAGATGGCAACAGATCTGTGGGAAGGAGGCAGTGGAAACAGTAGGTACAAAGGTGAGGAAGTGCCCGTTAAAGAGGTCACTATGCTTGGAGTGGAGCAGTTAGGAGGCTGAGGTTCTGATGAAAATTGAGATTGTAGAGCCAGGTCAGACAGGCTGTTGTTGGCTACATTAAGTTTAGATTTTTACAGAGAAAGTACGAGAAAGCTGTTCAAAGCTTTTTATGCAACCCCTTCCCTCTCCCAGGATTAACAAGACATTTAACAGAAATGATTTTACCTCTAGGAGTAAAATGAATTACAGAGGGTTAAAAATGGAAGCATCAAGACCAGTTAGGGGGTGTTGCCATGACTTGGACAGGGGTGTTAGCAATAAAGAAGAAAAGTAGATTTAAGATACTTTTGTTAGATGAACTGACAGCACCATGCTGCTTGATTTAGACGTGGGAGTACTTACTGGGGGAAGTGGAAGAATGGAAGTGGAAGGGTTGGGTTTGATTAATAAGCAGCTAAGTAGATGGTGGTACCTTGTACTGAGCTGGGTAAGCCTTGGGGGAAACAGGCTGGAGGACTTTCCACATTGGCTTCTTTCACTTAGTAGTTTGTATTTAAGGTGCTTCCATGTCTGTTCATGGATTGATAGCTCATTACTTTTTAGCATTGAATGACATGCCATTATCTGGATGTACAATCATTTATTAATCCATTCACTTACGACATCTTGGTGCTTCCAGGTTTTGGTAATTATATTTGGACATCTGTGTGCAAGTTTTTATAGAGACATAAGTTTTTAACTTATTTAGATAAATTCCAAATTATCTAAATTTAGATAAATTTAGGCTGCACCATCCAATGGTAAAAGTATGTTTAGTTTTGTAGAAGCTGCCCATCTGACTTCCAGAGTAACTACTCTTCTGCATTATCGCTGGCAATGAGAACAAGCGCCTGTGGCTCCGTACTCTTGTCAGCATTTGTTGTCACTGTTCCAGGTTTTGATTACTCTACTGGGTGTGTACTGCTACACAAAAATTCTGTGTACAAAGTTTTTATTTGTACTTTCCTGATGACATACAATATGGAGCAAGTTTTCGTGTTTATCTGCCATCTGATTATCTTCTTTGGGGGGTGTCTTTGACCTAGCTTTTAATCAGATTGTGTTCTATTTTTATTGAGTGTTATATTCTTTGTATATGTATATTTTTAATTTTTTAGATGTATATGGACACAATACATTTATTGTATTTATTTATTATTTTTATGTGGTGCTGAGGATCAAACCCAGTACCTCACTCATGCTAGGCAAGCACTGTACCCTGAGCTACAACCCCAGTCCTCCTTTATATATTTTGAGTGACAGTTATTAATTAGATGTGCCTTTTGTGAATATTTTCTCCCAATTTGTGGCTTGTTTTCTCATTCTCTTGACATTATCTTTTTAATTCTAATGAAGTCCATTTTTAGAAACATTTTTATAATGGTTTTTTTTTTATACCTTTATTTATTTTTATGTGGTGCTGAGGATTGAACCCAGTGCCTCACACATGCTAGACAAGTGCTCTACCACTGAGCTACAACCCCAGCCCCTTAATGAAGTCCATTTTATCCATTATTTCTTTCATGAATGTACCTTTGGTGTTGTAACTAAAAAGTCATTGCCATACCCAAGATCATCTAGTTTTCCTCAAAAACTGTATTATTTTCTAGGAATGTTACATCTTTGCATTTCACACTTAGGTCTTTGGTATATTTTAGGTTTATATTTTGGGGAAGGGTGCAAGGTTTGTGTCTAGATTCACGTTTCTGCATGTGGATACCCAATTGCTCCAGCATTATTTACTAAAAAAGCTATCTTTGCTCTATTGTATTGCTTTTGTTCTTTTTTCAAAGATAGTTGACTTTATTTATGTACATTTATTTCTGGGTTCTCTGTTCTGTACCATTGTCTGTCTGTCCTTTCACACATACCGTATTGTCTTATTCAAGTTGTGTAATCAGGTCCTGCTTTTTCTTCTCCTTTAACTTGGTATCAGCCATCCTGGGTCTTTTGCCTGTCAGATTACCAATAATCAGTTTGTCAATATCCACAATATAGCTTGCTGGGATTTTGATTGAGATTATATTGATTCTGTAGATCAAGTTGGGAAGAACTGACATCTATCTATCTATCATCTATCTATCTATCTATCTATCTATCTATCTATCTCCCTCCCTCTCTGTCTCTCTCTCTGTCTAGTACTGGGGATTTTACCCAGGGTTCCTTTACTACTTAGCCATGTTCCTCATCCTTTTTACTTTTTATTTTGAGACAGGGTCTCACTAAATTGCCAAGACTAGCCTCTTACCTTCTGATTCTTCTGCCTCAGCCTTCTGAGTAGCTGAGATTGCACTGTGCCACTGAAATTAGCAAAACAGTCTAAATTTCTCCCTTCCCTCTCTGTCATTCATTGCTTTTACCTTTATGTGATCATATATATGCATCATACACATTCATAATTAAATACATTGTTGCTATTATTATTTTTTTTTTAATTTTTTATTGTTGGTTGTTCAAAACATTACAAATTTCTTGACATATCATATTCTACACTTTGATTCAAGTGGGTGCTATTATTATTTTGAACAAATTGTTATCTATTAGATCAACTAAGAGTAAGAAAAGTGAAAGTTTTTATTTCACCTTCACTTTTGCTCTTCTGATGCCCCTCCTTCCTTTATGTGGATTCGAGTTTCTGACCTCGATCAGTTTCTTTCTCTCTAAAGAGCTTCTTGCAGCCCTCCTGGCAAGGCAGGCCTGTTGCCACACATCCTCCATTTCCGTTTGTCTGAGAATGTCTTTATTTCTTCTTCACTTTTGAAGGATAGCTTCTCAGGGTACAGAGTTATGGGTTGGATTTTTTTTTTCTCTCAAATATTTCACTTCACTTTGCCTTGTGTGGTTTCTGAGTGGTTGAATGTAGTTCTTTCCTTTGCTCCTTTATAGATAGGCTGATTTTCCCTTCTGGCTTCTTCCAACATTTTCTTTATCTTTGATTTTCTGTAGTTTGATAATGATACGCCCAGGTATTGGGTTTGGGGCATTTTTCCTTCTTGGTGTTCTCTGAGCTTCTGGAGCTGTGATTTGGTGTCTACATTAATTTGAGGAAGACTTCAGGCGTTGTTTCAGATACTTTTTCTGTTCCTTTCTCTTTCTTCTTCTAGTGTCCCCTTTATGCAGATTTACTCTCTATAGTTACCCCACAGTCCGCAGGTGTTCTGCTCTGTTGTTTTCAGTTTTGATTCTGTTTTTCAGTTTTCAGTTTCTGTCACTGCATCCTCAAGCCTAGAGGTTCTTCCTGTACCTGTCAGCCTTGGAAGGCATTCTTCATTTCTGTTACATTTTTGATCCCAAGCGTTTCTTTTTGGCTCTTTCTCAGGATTTCCGGCTCTCCCTGCTTACATTGCCCATCTGTTCTTTCCTGCTGTCTACTTAGCACATGCATCAGGGCTCTGAGGGATATAGCATTTTAGTGTGGAAATTAATCATCAATTAAATTCCCACTCTGATAATTCAGCATCCCTGCCATGTCCGCTTCTGTCTCTTCAGATTGCTTTCTGTCTTTTAGTTAGCCTAGGATTATCATCTTCATAGCCAGACATGATGGACCATGCAAAAGGTGAAACTCAGGAGGAGACTTCTGCTCTACATGCTCCACTAAAACATGGGAGGCAGGCTGACAAGGGAACAGGTTTTATTCAAAGCTGGCTTTAAGGAAGATGGAGGTGACCTTTTCCTTTTTCACATCTCCATCTTAGGGGACTCAGGGATGCAGAAAACTCTTAGAAGAGGAGAGGAGGCTTGCTGGGTGTGGTGGCGCACTCCTGTAATCCCAGCAGCTCTGGAGGCTGAGGCAGGAGGATCGTGAGTTCAAAACCAGCCTCAGCAAAAGCAAGGCACTAAGCAACTCAGAGACCCTGTCTCTAAATAAAGTACAAAATAGGGCTGAGATGTGGCTCAGTGATCAAGGAGGCTTGAAGGGACAGAAAAACAGGAGACAAGGATGTGGCTTGTTAATCAGAAATACATCCCAGCCTCAGGTTCTTGGGACACTGGGTCAGGGGCAGCCCCTCAGTCTCCATTCTAAGTTCAGAAGTTAAAGCCATTTGGAGCTTTTGATTTCAAAGGAGCATGATTAATGTAGGTGGGGAAGGCGAAGAGGTCTAGTCCTTGATCAGGTCCCAGTCTTGGTGAGCCTGGCCTCTGAGCTGAGTGTCTCAAGTGCCTCTCACCATTGTCCTCAACCCACCTTAGAAGGGGCCTTGGAAGGCACAGGACAGCTGGAGAGGGCTGGATTTAGGTGTTTTCCTTCACCTATATGGAAGGCTAGTGCCATCTGGAGTTGGGTATTGTCCCCCCCTGATCGGTTGGGCTCTGGTTAACTAGTTTCTCCTGAGTGGACCATGCCGTGGAGCAGGGGTGCACTGGGGAGCTTCGTAGAGGTTTCTTCCCCCGCCCCTGCTGGAAGGTGGAGGACTGTTTCTTAGCTTAGGGGAGGAACCTGGCAGAGCTCCAGAAGGCAAATCTCACAGTATTGTGTGTGTTAGGGGTGGGGGAGTAGCGTTCCTAATCTCCAGGTCCCCGGATTTTTAAGCCCTCAGTTGTTCACAGTGAGCCTGCAGCACTTTATTCGTTTTAGTTTTCTTCCCAGCGTCTGTTTTTAATGCTAGATTCTAAAGCATATGTGAATAAGGAGCAGAGATTGATGTGCAGAACAGATAGCACAGCTGGTTGAAAGCAAAGCCCTTGAGAATGGAGTGTGGGACTGGGACCAGAGCAGGAGAGGACTTTGCTGTTTGGGAAGAGGGATGGAGGTAGCTGCAGGCTGGGCATGAGCTTTATTTTAAAAAGAAAGAATTGGCTCATAGTAGGCAGGAGGCAGAAGTAGCCTAAATGCCTACTAAAGATGAGCAGGTCGAATGTGGCACACCACTCAGTGGAATACTGTTCAGCCTTAAAAAAGAAGGAATTTCTGGCCCTTGCTATGACTAGGAGAAACCTTGAGGACAGTATGCTAAGCCAAATAAACCAGTCACAAAACGCAGACGTTGTATAATTGTATTTACAGAAGGTGAATTCAGACAGTACAACAGGTGTCAGGGGCTGGACTGAGGAGGGAAAAGGTTGCTGTTCAGTGGATAGAATTTCAGTTTTGCAAGACGAAAAAGCTCGTCAGGTCTGTTGGACAACAATATGCATATTGTTTACACTATATACCTAAAGATGATCATTATTAGCTGGGCACAGTGGCACATGCCTATAATCCCAGCAACCTGGGAGACTGAGGCAGAAGGATTGCAAGTTCCAGGCCAATCTCAGCAACTTAGTGAAACCCTATCTCATTCTGTCTCAAAAAGGATTGGGATGTGGCTCTTTGGTAAAGTGCCCCCCAAAAGTAAATTTTTAAAAAATCATTTTTTTTTTTTTTGATGGTACTGGGAATTGAGCCTAGAACTCCACACGTGCTAGGTAAGTGCTGTACTTCTGAGCTACATCCCCAGCCCTTTTCATTTTATTTTGAGGCAGGCTCTCACTAAGTTGCACAGGCTACCCAAACGTGTCGTAGCCTCCCAAGTAGCTAGGATTGCAGGTGTGTGCCACTGTGCCCATCCGTAAATGGTTTTGATCTCATTGAATAAAGAAAAGGAGACATGGCCTCTGATGACTCCTGCAGTCTCCGTGAACCCCTCAGCCAGGTGGAAAGTGAGGGTAGCACCGTGATGTGCATAGTGGTTTGGAGTGTGGGACTCAAGGCAGGCCCTGTGTGGGTGCTGCGGAGGCTCTGCAGGGGATCACTCTGTTTCATGGGTGTGTACCTCCTTCAAGTGAGCAGTGCCTTCTTGGAGTTGGTGTGTTCAGAGATCTCAGGTAGGGCCTGGCTGTTCTTTCTCCAGTTCTTTGATGATTTGAAACAAACTATTTTTAGCACAACTGACTTATTGGAACCCTGCATTTTTTATTCAGACCCAATATTTAGCTTACTGGATTTTGTGGTAAAAAAGATTTAGACTAGAAAAATGACTCCTAGGCATTTTTTGTTTGGGGAATGAGGAGGAAGCTGTTTGAGGATTGAGAGGAATTTTATCTGATCATAAAGCATAAAGGTTCTTATGAGTTCCTCCCTCATTGGCTTTGACTGGACCTGGGTTAAACGACAGCCAAACTGCATCAACTCTAAAAAGGGGCCCACTGAGCTGTGGTAGCTCCAGGGCCTTCTGGATACTGTTTGTCTTCCCAGCACCCACTGTTAGGTGACTCTGAGCAGAGCCCTGTGCTGGCTTTGCTCATCTCTTCCTTCAAGGCCTTGATGCTGAGCCACGTCCTCCCTTTGTCTGTGGGTGCAGCAGTGTGTTCCTTGGGGGTAGTGTCCCAAGTTTATTATGCTCCTAAAGCGAATTTTCCCCACTCCTCATTCTTTTTTTTCTTTTAATCAGTGAGACTTTCCCACAAGCAAAAACCTTGAATGTAAGCATTTGTGAAATAAATACACATATACTAAAAATATCTGGAACTGCTTCGATGAAAGTATGGGCAGTAGCATGCCCAGACCTTTGTCTGTCCCCTGCTACTCACACGCCCAGCCTTAAGCCCTAACTGGACTGACATGTTTCTGGAATATAGTTTGAGGGCTGTAGCACCAGGGCAATATTAGGAGTTTGCATTCTTTATAATCATATTTTTCCAAATTGCAGTGTAATTTACATACAGTAAAAACCACTCGTGTGCTTGTGTAGCTGTCAGCACCCTCGAGATGCAGAACACATCATTCCTCCTCCCCCACATCTCACTGTGCCTGGTCCCTGGCAATCATTCATCAGTTTTTTTCCCCTGTGATTTTGCTTGTCCCCAGGTGTCATATCAAGGGAATCATGTCGTCATGTGTGAGTCAGGCTTCTTTCACTTAACATGATACTTTTGGATTTCATCCATGTTGTGTGTATCAGAAGTTTATTCTTTTTAGGAATTAACATCTTAAAGGAAAGCCCCTTTTTATACCCAAGATATACTGAGCTTTAAAATAAACAGATTCTACTTGAGCCTGCCTGGGATCCAGCTTGATTTCTGTTGCTCTCTATTTTGAAATTAATGCTAGTATCCTGGAGCAGTACTAAAGGGACAACAGTGTGAAGGTGATCTACGTGTGGAGGTGGCCTCTGTACTTGTCCTTTCAAGGCATGTTGGATTTGGTGCCCAGAGCCTGCCATGCACTGTGATGACCACAGCAGTAACCTTGAGAGGGACCTTGCTGAGGGCTCTGTGTGTTCTGCAGGCTCATCAGATTCAGGAGATGTTCCCCCAGGTTCCATACCACCTGGTGCTGCAGGACCTGCAGCTGACGCGCTCAGTGGAAATTACAACAGACAACATCTTAGAGGGACGGATTCAAGTACCTTTTCCCACACAGGTAAAACTGGGATTTTAAGCATGACAGGTGGTTTTTGTCTTCACAAAGATTAATTCCTCTAGATTAATTTTTTCGGTTACTTAATAACTGAATGTTATTTAGAGTTTGTTGAAGAGTTTCTATAAACTCCCTCACTTTTTTCAAACTGTGAATGAGAACAGACCCATCATAGATAAAGATAAAGGTCTATGGATAAATTTTTGTACAGATGCACACCCCAGACAAGCTTGCCTTTGCCAGTCAAGGAGGTTGTGGCATCGGACAAGGTGGACAACTTTTTGTGTAAAGGGCAGATAATATTTTAGGCTTTGTGGGCATATAGTCTGTTCCGAACAAGTGAGACTGTGATCCAGGAAAACTTTCTTTATAAAAATAGGCAGAGGGGTAAACAAGGCCCTGGGCCTGTAGTTGGCAGACCCTGCTCTAGGAGATAATGCCATCTGTCCCTAGTCATCCTTGCACATTATTACACTTGTACTAAAAAGGTCAGCTCTCCTGGCCTATCACATAACCTCTTTGATGGTTCCAAGAAATATTAACATAGACAAGCTTTTTGGTAGAACTCAGGAATGAATAAGGAATAATTACAAAAAATTGATTCAATTTCAGTATACAGAATTATTAAAAAATCTATTAATAAAATTCAGAAAGTTGAAACTCTTTGAAAAGGTGAAGAGCATGGACTTTGGAGTCAAATAGGCTGTTAGGAGTCTCCACTTCTCAGCTATTTGACTTGGCTGCTGGTTGCCTCTGGAGGTGGCAGAATTGCCCCACGTGGCTACAGAGTCCTCAGGTAGTAGAATAGACACTGGCCAGCCTGCGAGGAGGTGCTGAGACCTGAAGGGACATGGCTGAAGTGAGGAACTGCAGAGCCTGTTCCAGAGGGTAAAGTTAATGGTCAGGATTTTCTTTGTGCCATGGACAGGTTAAGTGTTTCCTCAGTGTTCCCTGCTGCATTATCCTTGTTGGGTAGTTACTGTTATTGAAAGCTCACCTGCACGTGGGGCCAGTTGCTAACTCACACTGAGAGCTGCAGTTTGGGCCTTGGGCTCCCTTGTGTTACCTTTGTAGCATTTCAATTTCTTTTGTTCTCTAGGCTTTGCTAAGGTTGCAGGCTGTGCTGGGGACCGTGGCTCCCTCTTGACCCAGGTTTTCCCTGTGCCTGTTATTTCATTCTGAGTGGCGCTGTCCTGTTTGTCTTGCAGCGGACAGAAGGCATCAGACCTGCTTTGAACAGTCCTATGGAAAGGCCCAGCACTGACCAGGAGGAGGGAGAAGCTTCCCCTCAGGTAAGAGTGGCCCACTAGAGAGCACATGGACTGTGGAGGAGTGGCGTGGACCCTGCCAGTGGTCACCTTCACCCTTGACACTGGTGAAATGGGCAAGGGTTCCGTGTTTGTCTCTGAGGGGGAGACCAAGCTGTACCTGTGGGCGGGCCTTTTCTGCACCCAGGGCTGCAGCCCACTCCCTAGGCGTCGGGCCAGCGCTGCCTCCCTCAGCTTGAGTGAGGGTACCAGGTCCTGGGCTCCCAGGGGGTGGATCAAGGCGCACACTCCCTGGGGACCTGAGCCACTGAGGTGCTGTCCTCCATACCTTGTTTACTCAACTCAGGATTTCCAGGAACTTCCACGGATTTTGCCAAAACAAGATTCCTGAGCCAGGTGGGGTGGGGGAGGCATGGCTGTCTGGGAACCACTCTGTCTGGATGCCCACTTGGGGAAGCAGCCCCTCTCTGTGGCAGAGGCATACTCCCCTGACCTTAGCTGGCACCTCCACTCCATTTCCATTTCCTCCATCAGTTATGATACTTCTTTCTTTTTTTCATTACTAGGGATTGAACCCGAGACACCCTAAATACTGAGCTACATTCACTCTCCAACCCTTCTTATTTTTTGAGCCAGGCTTGCTAAGTTGCCCAGGCTAGCTGTGAACTTGTGCTCCTCCTCCCTCAGTCTCCTGAGTCACTGGGGTTTCAGGTGCCAACATGCCTGGCCAGTTACCATATTTGTAGAACACTTTCTCCAAAGACTGAAATAATAGCCAAACACCTTCATCCTCGTGTACACACGTGTGGGGTGTGGCAGGGAGCCGGCATCCTGCATGTGGAGCTCTGGCCATGGGACTCCTTGTGTACACACATGTGGGGTGTGGCATGGAGCTGGTGTCCTGTACACACGTGTGGAGTGTGGCAGGGTGCCAGTGTCCTGCACGTGGAGCTCTGGCCACAGGAGGTGCTGCTGCTTCCTGATGTGGCCAGGGCTTTTTGAAAGCAGTGACTTTCACTGACAAGCCACAGGGAGGCTGCTCACACCTCTTGTGGGTTTCCCTGCAAATAGGAAACTCAAAAGTACCAGGACTTTCTCAGGCCTGTTACTAGGACAAAGTTTCATATCCATATCCATAATTGGTGCATCGTTTGGAAATGGCATGTGCCTTCTGAAAAAGGTGACCATTTACGCATTTTTAGTTTTTGGATAGCTAGCTTAACAGAGATAAGAACTCTGGAGTGGTTTGTGGGCACCTGTGATCACAGCACATTTAATTTCAATTCCTACTCCCCAACTTTGTTTTCAGAATTAGCCTGAAGATTTCTGAATTTTTAAAAATATAGTGTAGGAAAGTACTTATTTTGTAAGGAAATTGCTGTGTAACATGTTTTATCTTTCACAGGAAGTACAAAGTCCTTGTATAACAAGGCTTTATCATTAAAGCCTCAGTCTGGTCCAGTGGTCACATCTGCCCCACGCATCCTTCCGTTCAATCTTCCTGCTCCGGCTCAGGCTGCTAGTCAGGCCTGAAAGCCTGTGCAGAGTGAGGCTGAGGGGGGCTTGGGTTTTCTTTCTCCCACTGCCTCTGTTCACTTAGCTGTTCTTTCTAAGAACCTCTAGGGTCAGGCTCGGGGAGGTTTAGGGTGGGGCAGTATGATCCCAGGATGTGGGGGGCTGTGTGCAGATGTTAACTCTCAACTATTCCCCTGCCCCAGCTTGCATCAGGACCTCCTCAGACAGTAAGACTCTCCTTGAACTTAAGGCCCTCTATGGAGGGGTAGTGCCCCCCTACCTTCCTGGGGGTCATATTACCCCCCAAGTGGTCCTTTCGGGGAAAGTCTCTGTTTTACAATCTCAGACTAGTTCCCTCCTACAAGGACCCCCCTGAGCCCAGGACAGTGTCTGCCTGTAGTCGGGGGATATAGAACCTGCTCCCATCACAGCCTCCACCCATTTTTGTGGTCTGCTACATCCAGTTTCCTTCCTTTGGATTTCCCAAGTCACTTGTCCCTGTGTCCCCGGAGCTCCAGGAGAACTGAGGCAGGCTCTCTGCCATTTGGCTCTATTAAAGTCCCCTTTCGGGCTTGGCTGAAAGCAGGAAGAGAGGTGGTAAGGATGGCTGATGGAGGAGCACCTACCTCAGCAACTGAGAAATGGAACAGTCTGCCCTCAGCTTTCTGGTGGCCTGGGAGTGGGTGGTGGGCTGCACCTGGGAGTGTGAGCGGCATAGATGGCGGTATCTGCTTGAGGATACTTAGGCCTTGTCTTGGCCGCTGGAGCTTCGGCCAAAACCAAGAAAATGTCCCATTTTAAGTCCTGTTACATAAGGAACCACATAATCTGTTATCTCTGTGTTTTTTGTTTTGTTTTTTTAGAAAAGGTCCTTAGCATTTACCCTCTACCTATTCAACTCTGTTTTCTAAGTGAAGGTATAAACTTCATGTAGCAGCTGTGATGAAACTTGTTTAAAGTCTTGAGCAATTAGTAGAATTGAACAGAATTCTCAGGATGCAAGCTAGCAGTTGCCTATTGTCATATTCCAAGGGTTCGGTTTGGAATGGCTTCTGTTTTTCATACTGGCGGTCCTTTCCTTATGATATTGAACACGGTGTGACTTGCTAGCACGAGTCATACACAGGCCCACCCTCAAGGAGCCCGAATTTCCAGTATACATGTGTCCCAGACTCAGCCTCCTTGCCTGGAAGCAGTCCCCCCGCTGCCAGTCCAGACTACGCCTGTTGAAGGGTGCCTTGTCTAGGGAGGGAGTGGCCTGTGCTCACAGCTCCTCCCTCTGTCCAGACTGAGTGTGTGCCATTGGACCTCAGTCCTCGCCTGGAGGAGAACTTGGACTTCAGTGAAGTGGATATGGAGTCCAATGAGGTGGAAGACTTTGAGGCCCGGGGGAGCCGCTTCTCCAAGTCTGCTGATGAGAGACAGCGCATGTTGGTCCAGCGCAAGGACGACCTCCTGCAGCAGGCTCGGAAGTGAGTTGCCTTCCACTGCACTCAGAAACCAGGGGCTGCAGGTCCTGTGTGCCAGCTCACATCGGCCCCCTTTAAACTGGTGACAGCATTGAAAAACCATTGCATGTCCTAAAAACTCTGATTTCAAGCCCCTCTGGAAACAGCAGAGGATCTGGCCACACTGAGGCCAGCTGGTACCTTGGGGCGGTCATCTCAAGCGAACATAGCAGCCACATGCGCACATGTGTCCCAAGCCGTTCGCATTCATTACCTTAGTTCTCTTACCAGCTCTGGGAAGGAGCACTGTTATTTATGCCCATTTGAGAAATGGACAGCCAGGAAACCGAGGCCCAGGGAGGTTCACACTGCCTAGGCCTTCGATCTGGCTTCCAATGTCCCTCTTGACCACTATGCATCTCAGACCAGCAGTGTCTGAGTACCTTGTGTTCCACCGTGGTTGGTACTGTTCCTGTGGGTGGATAGGCGCTCTCTGTTTCAGTTCCGGGGACAGGGCCAGCATGCGTTCATCTGGGTGGATTTTGGGCCCTACACAAAACTGTGGGTCCCTGCGCTGTTTCTTTGGGCAGATGAGAGGATGCTGAGACTGGATAGCCCCCATCTGTTCGGAGACAGGCGTCCTTCCCTCCCTCCCGTGGGGGTTGATTTATCTGCTTTATGCAGATGAGGCCAGCGCTCTGCCACTGAGCCCATGTCTAGCCCAGATAGCAGGTGTCCTTTCCATGGGACGGTTCTGAGTGGCAGCTTCATGAGGTGCCTGGAGAGGGGGAAATCTAAATGAAGCCACATTCTGTATGTGTTCCAAAGCTTCCATCTCTCATGTGACTTTTGTCTTCGTAGACGATTCTTGAATAAAAGTTCTGAAGATGTCTCGGCCTCAGAGAGCTTTCTCCCCTCAGAAGGCACGTCCTCTGACCCCGTGACCCTGCGTCGAAGGATGCTGGCCGCTGCTGCCGAGCGGAGGCTTCAGAAGCAGCAGACCTCCTAGCACTTCCTCATCTTCCTCAGCCACCTCTTCCCGAGCCCTGCGCCCGACCAGGAGTGGCCTACCCAGTGCTGCCTGCGTGCGAAGAAGCAGGCCGACCGCATTGCGCTGTATAAAGCACGTGTCTTAATAGTGTTTGGACAGCTGACAGATTTAATCCTCCTTTGTAATACTTTCTACGTGACATTTCTTTTCCCTTAGAAACACTGCACATTTTAACTCTAGGCATGATCTCTTCTGCGTTGACTGGACTTCTTAGGTGTGGGGACGATCAAGAGGAAGTGGGCACCACCTGCCTACAGCAGGAGGCTGCAGCTACTGCTTTGCTCATGCGTCATGGCGCTGGAGTCCTGAGCTCCGTGTCTGGCAGGAAGAGCACTGGGGGAGGGTACACAGACTGGGTGAGCAGACGCACAGCACAAGCCCGACCCCACACCATTGGAGGAGATCTGTTGTCACTGCTGTCCTTAGTGAGGAAGCATTCAGAGTGATCCAGAGGCCAGACCACAGGTTCCAGGGCCCCTGGGCCAGCAGGGCATCTGTCAGAGAGCTCCTGGTTTGACTCCTGGAGTCGAGAGGGAAAGCCCAGGGATACAGAATGTGAGGCCTTGACCCCTTCGTCCCTGGACACCCAGGGATGACCCGCACCCTGGTCCACAGCTGGCTTTACTTCCGTTCACTCTGGTGCTCCTGCATCAGTGAGCTTGCCCTCGGGCGACCCGCCCCTCCCCATTTTTTGCCCCCTGTGGACATGAGGAAGGTCAAGCAGCAAGCTTTGGTTTGAGGTTGGTCAACTAAATGAGGCAATGCCAGAGCCCGTGGGCGTGGTCCTTGGAGAAGGGGTGGGCCTTGCAAGAGGGAAGAGTAGACTATGGAGGGCGTTGTTGAAGAAATAAAAGATACCTTCCGTATCTTTCTTTCCTGGAGCCCTCCGTTTCCTTCACTTTGTTCCTGTTGGTTTAGTGCAACTTAGAAAGGTAGGATGGTGAGCCCAGTGCCTCGCGGCAGACCGGGCGTGGACTTCGCATCCTTCACGTGTTGAAGGATCTGAAACATGCAATCATAGGTTACATAGTTCAGTTTTATGTCCCATTGGATTAAGTTTGTTTGTTTGTTTGTTTTGTTTTTTTTTTTAATGTTTGAAAGCATAGTTTATGGTAGTCCTTTTTGGAAGAATCCAGTATTATCTAAAATTATTGGTAAAGGTAAATGTATTTTACATAACTGAAAGTTTTTAGGATGTTGACACGTAATTGAAAAAAGGGTGATAGGTAAATATGTAGGCAGAGATAATTTATTTCAATAAATCTTTCAAAAGCCTTACCTTGAAATGCTGTTAGTAAATTTCTGTGATTTTTAAAAAATTTGTTTTGTTTTGCTGAGAGCATAGCTATTTGTTTTTATTGTAAAACAATAATAATAATAAAAAGGAAACTCTTCTAATGTGTCGTGTGGCTGGACTCTGAGGCAGGTTTTTCGGTGGTGCAGGCACCGATTCCCATTTTGTTTTGAGTCTGCTGTTTGGGATTTTTTCATCTCTGAACTGGAGGAGAGCATTTCACCTCCTGTTGTATTTGGAGAAGGCAGCACCGAGTGTTTCTTTCTCTTGTATTCATCTTTTCAAGGAAAATGGGGAGATTTTATTTTCTTGAATCATGTCATTAAAGGTGACATTCATTCCTTGTGTTCTTAAGGTTTCAGACGTATGAGAAGAGAAAATTGTGTAGGTCACTTTAGAGGGCCTTGAGACACTGGGGAATAGAATGCAGTAGAGGTCCAAGCAGAAGTGCCTTTAATAGCATAAGGAGGTCTAAGAAGGAAGTCCCAGGTCACCCTTGGCTTTTGCACCTGGACAGGAAAGGATTCTGGGTGCTACAGAAGGCTCCAGCTCTCACTGCTTCTGCCCCCTCGAGGCGGTGCTAAGGGGACTGCTGGTGAGAGTGGGCAGGCTCCTCTACGCCCGCTTTCACTCTCCTGGCTGCCACCGGGTCACCGGCTTGCCCTGGAGTAGCAGAGCTGGAGCAGGCTTCTGGGTTGCCAACCAGACTCGGGAGTGTGGACTTCTTAGGTGTGGGGACGATCAAGAGGAAGGGCACCACCTCCTACTGCAGGAGGGGCAGCTACTGCTTCGCGCATGCGTCACGGCACTGGAGTCCGGAGCTCCGTGTCTGGCAGGAGTGCTCTGGCGCATGGTAGAGACGCCCTTTCTGGGCTCTGGGAACCAGTCTGAGTTCCCCCTCCATTTGCTTAATGGGTCCTTGGTTTCTTTTCCAAAATTTGGAACGTTTAGATACCAAAGAGAACCATGATCCATGTGGATGCCTCACTGGTGTTGATGGGACTCTTAGGTGCTAGGTGGCCTCCTGGGCCCTGCCTCCCACTTAATTTGTGCAGACGCTTGCTCTTGTCTGCAGCCTCTGCATAGGGACCACAGGAAAGGGCCCTGAGAACTCTATGGAAGCAGGGTGGGAGTAGGAAGGGGACCGTGTCCCTGCAGGGAGCTCGCCAAGGAGTAGCCCCTGCCTGTCCTGGAAGGCCCTCCAACCTTGGTTGTCCACGTCAGCGCTGCTGCTTTCTGCTAGAAGTGGTTCTAACTAGCTGCTGCCCTCAAGGTTCTTGTTCTAGTTCCGTTGGTCTTTTCCCTGCATCCTTTCCTAAAAAAAAGTGTCCTGAATTCCCTTGTAAGAAAGATAAGGCAGGGCTGGGGGTGTGGTAGAGCACTTGTCTGCAGGCATGAGGCCCTGGGTTTCATCTCCAGAAATGGAAAAGAAAAATGTTGGTTTTATCTACAAAATTCATTTGAAAGTTGGGGAAAAGCCCTGTTAGCAGATGGCTAGTGTTTAGAGAGATTCAGATACACCACATGTAGTAGAAAATGCCCTAGTTTCCTTCAGCCTTCCATTTGGGCTTTCATATGGCCTCCAAGACCAGCATTGGAAGTGGAGGTGTAGCCTGAATTGCAAACCTTTCTGTCAACACAGATGGTGGGTTGGGTGCCCCACTCTGCAGCCAGCAGGTCAGGTGAAGGGAGGTGGAGGGAAGCACTGGAGAAGGAGGCGTGGGCTGGCAGAGGGGCTGGGGAGGACAATGGATTCAGGTCGTGTGTTATTGGTGGCACGCGCCTCTTGGTCTTCCCAGTTTCTGAAATAGTATCACCCTCTATGTCTGTCCCCACTAAATGACAAATGGCATGTGCCAGGGAGAGGTCTTTCTGAGTTGGTAATTCCCCTTATCAGAGAGGGGATGCAGAGAGGATTCCAATAAACAGATCTCTGGGGAGCTTCTACCTCATTAAACATGGCAGGAAATGCAAGGGGTTGGGGGTCAGGAGAGTGCTGCCCCGGTCCCCCTTGTGTGTTTGGCCTGCAGACAAAAATGGAGGGAAACCTTCCTGGCCAGTCTAATGGGTCCCAAGCTTGTCCTTGGCTCTTGAGTAGATGAGACCCCTTGGGTGCAGAGGGCCCAGGCAATTTGGCCTCCTTGGGATGACCCATTCTTCCACTGTGGTGGGAACCCTGGAGACAGAAGATTGGGGGCCCTCCATGTTCTGCCTTCCTAATCCTCAGTCCCACCAGAGACTACAACCAGCTGTCAGTGGAAGGGCCTGGAGCCAGGAAGAAGAGGTCATCTACAGCCAGGAAGTGGCCTATTCCCCTGTCTGCCTTCCCAGGGGACACCAAGCAGCTACACTACTGTCTGTGCACTGAACTGGCACCCCAGTCACAGCACAGAGGGGGCCACAGAAGGTCCTGGGACGACTCACCCACCAGCCTGTGGCCAAGTCCAGTGTCCCTCCCTCCCTCTCCATCCCGGGCAACCACACAGAGTGGAAGGCAGAGGGTGAGACGCAGAAATACAGACAAACATTCTCTTTATTGAGCTACACATGAATTTTCCATTAGAGAAGTAGACTGGCAGTGTGTAAGATATCACAGAAACCTCACCGATTGGGAATAGAAAGGCTTAGAAAGACCCGTGGGCTTTTTTTTTCTTTTTTTTTTTTCAAGTTTTTTTTTCTATATTTTTAATTTTTTTGTGTTTTTTCTTTTTGCCTCCTCTTTATTTGAAATGGCTGTGACTGGTCTTCAGCAAATTTATTAAGTCTTAAAAGTGAAACCGTGAAGAGGTCTGGGGTTGGGACACTAGTCAGAGTAGAAATGACATAGGGCTGATCATGAAAACGGTGGCTTTAATGTAAACACTACATTCCATCTTTTTTTATTTTTATTTATTTTTTGTGTGTGTGTGTGTGTTTTTCTTCCATCTTGTGGTAGTTAAAAAAAAAATTTTTTTTTCTTTTTGTCTGCATCACAAACATCCCCACATGAGAAAGAGGGAACACGGGTCACGTTGAAACGGAGGAAAGTGGGGGAGGGCACACACGGGAGGACAGCGTCACCCAGAGGCCGAGGCCCAGAATGCCAAGGGAGGATGCAACCCCTTTCCCGAAGGCCGCGAGAGCGGATCTGGCGTGTGATACCAAGACTTTCTTTTTTGTCATCAGGACAAAAAGGAAAAAAAGAAAAAAATTACAAAGGGACTCTGAAGAAAGCGGACCTGGCAGGAACTGGTGCTCTGCTCGGGCCATCTTGCTACAGGACCGGGCTGGGCTGGGCAGCTGCTGGCCGGGAGGGCTGTGCTTTTTCTATACAAACCTGGAGTCAGGGTGTGGCTGGAGTGCAGGGCTGGGGACAGGAGCGTGCCACCCCTTGGTGGTGTCTGCGGTCTTTGGGTGGCTCATGGGCAGCAGGGTTTGCAGTGGCCTGTGGCTCTGGAGAGCCCCGCCCAGGAGCGCTCCTGCCAGTAAATGCACCCACCGGGCCCTGGTGGCCGCTGGGAGGGGAGGGCGTGGGTGCTCATGTGTATGTTCTCTATTTCAAAAGATAAAGAAATTCGGGTGAAATGGTAAGTTTTCCTTTGTCTTTTTTTTTAAACTACAAAGCACATGAGAAATATTTTGTTTTGTTTTGTTTTTCTTTCAAATTCTAAATGTAAAGACTGAACTAAAAACCGGATTCTACAGCATTCTACAGATATACACAGCCATCAGTCACTCTGGGGTCGTAGGTTAGACAGGGGCTTGGTACAGAAAGGCTGTGTGTCTTACAAAGGCCCAAAGGTCATGCTACCAGGAGATCAACGTCAACAGCAAAGAGTCCGTGAAGCAGTCTGCAGAGAGAGAGATAAGGGGTCCAGTCTGACCATTTTCTTCCATTTTAAAAACCAACCAACCAACAAAATACCCTAGAACATTTTAACTGAGGCTGGGGTGGGCCAGACGGGATGGCCTCTCAGGCTCCAGGGCTCCAGTGAAGCCCATCCCAGCCGCCCTGGGAAACCTCGGCCCACGGGACGCGACTCTGGTCTGGTCTACAAGTCCAGCCCTCCCCTGGGCCACTCCGATGCCTCCTGGCCCTTCTGTCCCCAGGGCACTCTGGGAGGGAAGCCAGCTTCAACTCCACAAGTCCCTCCCCTTGGCTGCTTTAGAAAGCAGATCAAGTCTCCCGGTTCTCTGATTCTGGTCTTGTTTACAAGAAAAAAGAAAACTCAGGAGACAGTGGATTGATCAGAGCAATGATTCTTCTAAATTTTCAAAATTAACAACCACCACCACCCCAAGAGAAGTGACCTCGAAATTTTCTGTTGTTGTGGGTCTGGGGTTGGGAGATGTGTAGGGCATTGGCCATTTTCTTAAAGGGTTTTGGAATCCGCGTAAGAGCAGGGACAGAACTGATGGCACTGCCTGTGTGGGTGGAGGGCAGGGGACCACGCTGGGCCGGGCCTGGCCTTCCTCTGCCCTCCCCCTGCTCACAGAAGTGGGTCTTAGAAACGAAGACCCCAGGCTGTCCTGAGAAGGACCGACTTGCCAACCAGGCTCCCAACACACGTGAGTGTGTGCACGGGGGTGTGTGCCCACACACGTGTGCACTCTCCTACGCCGTCCCAGGAAAGCCTCGGTGAGCTATGGGATGGCGGTCAGTTCTGTCTACAGCTCTTTCTAGTACAAACTAAAAAGATTTTTCTAATATATATTTGTGTATATATAAGGTTTTGTTATGCCTCTTTAAAGTTTATTTACCAAGTTGCATTTGTTAGTGGTGTTGTGTGTGTGTGTGTGTGTGTGTGCGCACAAGCTGTTCTGAGTGCTGGAATCATTACCAAATAGGTTGCTATACAGGACAAGAGGTCAGTACAAGCCGCAGCCCCGGAGGTTGTTGGCAATGATGATGTCGGTGACAGCGTCGAATACCACCTGGATATTATTCGTGTCTGTGGCACAAGTCATGTGACAATAAATTTCTTTGTTGGGTGAGCGGTTTTTGCTTTCAAACTGTGTTTGGATGTAGGCAGCTGCATCTTCATAGGTATTGGAGCCTGTAACGAGACAGAGGACAGGGCCGAGGCCCCCGTGAGCATGGTGGGGACTGGGTGGGGGGCACAGAGGAGAGAGAAGTGGTTTGTGGCAGGTTCCAGAAGTGGGATGGGACAGAGGAAGGGACTAGAGGAACTACTCTCCAGTCATTCCATTTCAAATTAAAAACTGTGGGAGCTGGGGTACCGGCTCAGTGGTAGAGCACTTGCCTAGCATGTGGGAGGCCCTGGGTTCAGTTCTCAGCACCACATTAAAAAAAAACGATAATAAAGATACTGTGTCCACCCACAGCTAAAAATGTTAGAACAACAACAACAACAACTTTGTAAGGCTTAGTATCCGCCTGGCTTCTGACTTCTCGGGTTCTTTTGCACAAGGGATCTACGCCGGGCCTCTGGAGGTACAATGGCCACAGATCACCCTTTTCCACTTTCTAAAGGAACACACTGAACACCTTCCATGATCTAGACCAGTCCTGTTGATTCTCATAAACCAAGAAAATAAAGTCTGATGAGGGAACCGCCCAGCGGGTGGTGAGCAGGACTTCTGGGGTCTCGAGGCGTGGTGGACGTTGAGTGGGGCCTGGGCTCTGTCCTTAGTGGGTTCCTGCAATAGGTCACTCTGTGGGGCTGAGGGCATCTCTAAGCAGTCCCAGCTCTTGGTGCTTACAGTGGCCTGGATGTGGGAGCACTGGCATCTGCCAGGTGGGAATTTAAAGCGGGTATCGGCATGTGTGACCAGCTGGGCCCCCTCACCACCCCCAGCAATTCCTTAGGTGTCACCTGGACCCTGGATGGTGCTGGGTGCAAATAGCAGGGCACACCTGTGCACACGCAAGGCGTTTTCCCACTGGCCACAATCCCACCCTGTGGTTGTGCCCTGTGGAGGGACAGCCTTCAGTGGAAGATGCCCCATTTTTCTCAGTGCTCCCAGGATCTGGCCCAGGACAGAAATGGCACAATGTCATTTGGGGTGAGTGGGAGGATCCCTCCCACCCTGCGCAGTCCTGTGGGCAGCGTAAGGACAGAGCGGGGTGGCTGGGTTAGGCTCTCAGGTCAGCAGCAAGGATTTCTCTCCTCTCCTTTAAAGACACTCAAAAGGCAGCTCCAGGCCAGGGAAGCCGTCATGACGGTGACAGGTGGGGACGTCCCTGGGGTTAGGGATGATCCACAGAAGCAGAGAGACTGAGAGTGGACGCACACTGAGCACTGAGCTCAGCAGAACTTCCAGGCCAAGAGACGCTGCTGGACCCTGGGACAAAGGCAGTATTGGAAAGTGCCCCATGATAGGGACACCCACTGTGCCCGTCTGCCAAGTCCTGCGATCTGACGAAGTCCCACAGCTGCCCAGTGCTGGGCACTCGGCCCCTGAGACAGTCAGCCACTGCCTCCCACCCGCAGCTGGTTCTGTGTCTCACAGGCCTGTCCCCCCCTGGGGCCATGGTGTGGTGACTGTTTGCCATCTGTGGATCCCATGGAAGGCCCTGGGGATCTCAGACATGGCCAATCCAGACTGACTTTTGCTGGGGACATCAGCGGGGAGTTGCCCAGTGCCCACACTATCCAGCAGTGAGGCCCACTGACCACTCCTCAGGCCACATCCCAAGTAGGCTCCAGCAGAACACTACACAGGAGAGCCCGAGGGTTGGGCCTGCCCCTGAGGGTGGCACTGGCCTGTGAGGGCTGCTAGAATGTGGGGGTGGCCACCCCATGGGGTGATCTACTGTGGAGCCTGATAAAAAATGAGGCTCAGGGGATTTAGTCACTTGCCCAGAGCTGCAGGAGGCCTGGCTCCAGGGGTGGCACTGGCGCCTGCTCTGTGGGAGACTTTGTGCTCCTGACACTGGGCTGACCCAACAGCCTGGGGTGCAGGGCACAGTCCCTAGTGGGCCTTCCCCTCTGCACCCTGGGTTGGGCAGGCCGTGTGGAACATCAGTGAGGAGACAGGCCCTTCTTCACACTCGTGTTCCAGATTGTGAACACTTGGGGATGGCGTTGGTGAGCAGGTTCCTGGCTGAGCCAACCTGTGCCCTTAACTGAGGATGGCGAGGCCTCTGTTCTCTTCAGCATGTAAAGGTGAGTCCACCCCAGAGACCTCTAAAACTTTCTGGTCCCCAGAGGGCTGGGCCGGGCCCTGGTATCTCATCGGCCTGCTCCTGGGCTTTTGCAACAGTCCAGACTTGGTCCCCCCCGACAGCAGACCCTCCCTCCTGCCGCCATCTGGAAAGAGCTGCATTGTGGGGCCGTGGTGTGTTCCTGGGAGAGCCAGGTTGGAAAAAGAAGCCCAGAGAAGGCAGGGGACAGGGTGGACTCGCACTAGGTGGAGTGGTTTGATTTGGAGGAAAGACCTGGGGAGGGGAAGAGGGAAGAGAATGAGCACCAAACGCCGGGGTGGGGGAGGGGAGGGATGCTCTGGCTGGGCCTGGGCTGCCACATAGACTGACGGTGGTGACTGTGACACACGACATGGTCACTGTACCAAAGCACACGGGGGCTGAACTGAGCCTAGGCCCCAATCAGGCTATGAGCCACCTTTTTTTTGTGGAAGAGTAAGGTGTGGCCCAGGGCTGTCCTGGGAAGGGGGCAGGTGAGGCTCCTGATGAGATTTTTAGGAGGCTGTTCCTGCTAGGACCTGAGACTAGGAATAAAGGGGAAGGGGACGTTTCTCGTCCTGTCCTGAACCCTGTCATGCCACTCTTTTTTTTTTTTTTTTTTTTTAGTACTGGGGATTGAACCCAGGGGCACTTAGCCACTGAGCCACATCCGTAACCCATTTATATTTAGAGACAGGGTCTTGCTAAATTGCGGAGGGCCTTGCTAAGTTGCTGAGGCTGGCCTTGAACTTGCAGTCCTCCTGCCTCAGCCTCTTGCGCCACAGCTCCCAGCCCTGCCTTGCCACTCTGAGTCACCTATCCTGACCCATAGAGCTCAAGAGAGGATACTGTCCTCTTAAGACTCCGTGCTGAGTGTTTTTCTCTACACCCCTGCCACACTCCTGCTCTGGCCTGCAGGCTGGTGGCCCCAGTAGCACCGGCTGAGCAGCCCACAGTGGTCAGACTCCAGCTCATGCCTTTTGAGGGAGACCCAGGTCCCACTAGGGCTGGGGCTTGCTCCTGCACAGGGTTGCCAGGACACCCACCTGCGTATTCAGGAAAGCAGATGGTCAAAGGTGACTTCTTGATCTTCTCACCAAAGAGATCTTTCTTGTTGAGGAAGAGAATGATAGAGGTATCGATGAAGAACTTGTTGTTACAGATGGAGTCGAAGAGCATGAGCGACTCGTGCATGCGGTTCTGCAGCCGCAGGGTGGGAAGACAGGGAGACAGACAGCACCAGGAGACACAGACAGGGAAAGAGAAGAGCAGAATTAGGCTTGGAAAGGGCTCGGGCTACTCAGCAGCTCACAGGGGCCCCAGGGTCCCAGGTGCCTCCGAGAGGCTGACAGTCAGAACCTGTGAGCTGGGACACTGGACTCTGTCCTCGTTCCAATCTGCAGAGCACCTCAGCACCAGAGCACCACCACCTCTGGGCCAATGGCGACAAGGGACTGGGAAACAACCATGGATTTCTGGCTGAGGTGACCCGGATCTTCTCTTTGCACAGCCCCCATCAGTGCAAGGTCTTGGGGAGGTGCTGGACGGGAACTGGGGAGCTGGGCTTCGGATCTGCATGTCTGCACCAACCCAGGGGTGGGCAGGGTCCTCTGGGAGTGGTGAGGGACTCCAGGCCTCTCCTGTGGTCCGAGGGGAACATCGCACCAGGCTGTCAGCATGCTTGGGGCTGTCACTCAGAGGAGGTGGTCCCACCCAGGACTCCTTCAGGGATGCGGGGGGACCGGGCACACCTCCTCTGGCTGGGTCAGGCTTGTCCATGCCTTACTGCAAGGGGCTGTAAGACCATGTCACTCCACACAAGGAAGCTTCTCAGCCAACAGAAGAATGTGACGGGACCCCGAGTAAAGCCAGGTCCTAGGAGGACCGGCTTTCCCCTGGGCCAGGACAGATAATTCTACTTTGGGACGCCAAGCATATTCACTTAGGTGATGTGTTTTTTGCAGTACGGGGGGCACACTTGTCTGCACAAGGATGTGGGGGAAGGGACAGCCTCTTTTATTGTCCCCAAGAACCCCATCTTAGTCCTGGGAACTTGTCACCATAAACCTGGCTCCATGGGTCCAAAGCCTAGGTCCACAGGTAAGCCAGGCTCAACTTCATCTCCCTAGTTTAGACTGAAACAAGTTATGGCAAAGAGAAGACACCTGGGGTGGACACTGTGGACACTGTGAGCTGAGGGTGAGTTAGTTTTGGGCCTCTGGGATGAGAAACAGTAGGAGTTGGCTTGGTGGCCACAGCCGTCCCCCTGGATGAAGTAGCCACTGCTGGTCATTGAGGACCTCTCTGCCAACATGGTGCCCAGCTCTTCTCCTTGCTGTGTCATGTAAACTCATCAACCCTTAGAGGACAATGAGGTGACACCGCTGGAACCCTAGAGAGCAGAGACTGGTGGCACAGCTCAGTGGTAGAGGCTTGCTGAGGCTCTGGCTGGAGGCAAAATGTAAGTTGTGGCTTTTCCAGTCAGTCTGAGCAGCCAGTGACGGGTCCCCAGATCCTCAGTCCTTGCTTCAGTTACCTCCCCCACACCTGCAGGGTTACAGCAGGGCTCTGGTTCCTGCGGCTGCAGTCAGGGTGGCCACCGGGCAGGCTGAGCCCTCAGCTGCCCTCGGGGGCACCTGGACAGTCAGCACGGTTCTCACCCGCTGTAGGACCTGTGGTAAATGGCTTTATCTTTCCATTCTGCCAAACACATCCAGTCGCCGCCGCTTAGGATTTCCTTACCCCCCCTAACCGCGGCTGGAAATTTTGTTCTCATTTCTCCCCCAGCGTCCCCCACTCCCCGTCATTCGCACTGTCACATTCAAGGAGGAGGAAGACTCCTTTGCCATCATGGCGGAATCTGCTCTGGAAAGTGCAAGCAGAGGTCGAGGGGTCAAGTGGACCCACGCCTGGGCCACCATGAGGGCCGAGCCCTCCTCCTGATCCACAAGGCACCCCGTCCTACAGCTGTCCAACAGACGAAAAGCCACAGCCAGAAGTGAGCAGTCCCCAGCTCCACAGCACCCGTGTCCCAACACTGCCTTGCTCCACAGAGGCTTGGGGGTGCAGTGCCACTGGGCACTCCCAGGACCAGAGGGAACCACAGGTGGCTGCTAGGGCAACCTGAGCCGGGAACAGGGGCTACGCACTGGACTGAAGTTCTCTTCCTCAAGAGGCCACCAAGCTTAGGTTTAGACGAGAAATCCAGGCCAGCTCCCCAGGAGCATAGGGCCTCACCTGCCGAGGCCCAGCCCTGCTGCCCGCAGACGCAGACGCGTGCTCTTGCTCGAGGCTCACACTGATGATCCTGACTGGCCTTTGGGTGCAAGGCCCTGTGCTGGGCCACACAGCCAAGGGGCCACCAGGCCAGGCTCCTGCCCTCAGAGAGCTTACAATCTAGCAGGAGCAGCAACGCACACACATTTTAAAAGGTCTAAAGTCCGTGGAGCAGCACGGAGCTGGGGAGGGCTCTGGGGAGCAGAGGACACGCACAGTCAGACCTGGCCTGGTTGAGGACAGGGCCTTGGAGTGCCTCTGGCAAGGGCTGATCCTGGAAGTTCAGGAAGGGAGCCACTGGGGGAGGGGGCGGCGGTACTGAGACCCTCAACCCATGCCCCAGGCCTGACTGCCGTCCCTCTGGAGCCTGTCACCAAGGGGCCGGGGCACAGTGTGTCCACCAGCTTCCTAAAAGGGAAGTATGTTGAAATCAGAGACCTCACCACTTCAGAAAAGAGGAGTCAAGTGTCACAGATGGACAGTCACCTTTCTGTGGAGCCACTGGGAGCCGTCCCCAGGGTCATCTCCTCCACCTGCCCAGGCTGCAGTGGAGCCCGAGAGCAGCAGGATAGCCACGCCCGGCCGTGCAGCCCCAGCCCGTCACGCCGGCACCAAGCACACAGGACACCAGGACTGGGACGCAGCTCAGACCAGGACACACCTGCCTGCCTCCCAGAGAGCCTGAGGTGGACAGGGCGACTGGGCACCTGGAGTCCTATCCCCAGCAGGACTTGCCCACGCCACCAGGCTGTCCACAGCCCCAGGACTGGGGTGGCACGAGGACGTGTGTTGTGCGGGTGCGCCTGGCGGAGGCTCCTTGGCACTGACTGACACAACACATCACACTCACGCTAGAAGGAGCTGGCACTGTTTATTAACAGTAGGTGACTAATAAATACATTACGGCAGCCAATAAATTATTACAATAACTAGAGATTTATTAAACCAACAAGTCAACTCTTCTTACAAAATTACAGTTAATACGGGGTGGGTGGTGGCGGCCGGGTTGGGAGGTGGGACACTGGACCTAATTCGGTTCTGCTAAGGAAGGAGTGGGAGCCCCAGCCCACCCTGCCTGGGACTGGGAGGGTGCAGGCAGGCTGCAGGGTGGCGGGGAGGCTCTGGGAGGCAGAGGAGGTGCAGCCAGAGGACCGGTCAGAAGCGGCAGGCAGGGGAGATAGGGAGGTGAGGGGCTGCTGCCCGGAGCTGGAGGGCAGGCATGGCACTGGGAAGGTGAGAACTGGCTAGGTGAGCGGCAGGTGGGGCTGCGAAGGGCCCGGTTAACCAGATGGCCTTCGTGCACTGGGCCTGGCAGAGAGCCGCCTTCAGAGGGAGCCCCTCTCTGATGGAGAATTTCAGGACTTTGGACTTTCTGCTTTAGCCCTGGCCTGCCCCTTCCTTGACAGGGGACTTCATCTGGCTGGGGAGCGGCCTGTTGGAGTCCCCAGCTCTACTCTCCAGGCAGGATAGATTCAGGACACTCCTCGCTGAGAGGGTAAGGCTGGGGAACCCTGCCACAGGCCCATGGCATGGCTCCAACCTGGCCCTGTTCCCTGGGCTGCCCTGTAGACCTGTGGCCTGCACGGGGAACTGTCTGTGGGTGCCACCTTTGGCACCCCAGGTGGAACCCCTGGAGACACAGAGCCAGAGTCTCAGGTCTTGGTTCCTAAGAAGTGCCAGTTGTGCCTGAAGGCCTCCACAAGGCTCAGAGGAGGCCCCGGCCCCAGGCTTCTCTAAAGGGGGTGTGTGCAGGCTGCTGCGGGGGGCTGGCCGAAGGAGACCTAGGGCCCCTTAAATGGCCCTCCCTGGTGGTGGTGGATCACTTGCCAAGAAGAGTGCGCTGGGTCAGAGGGAGCGAATGAGAGGGACGGGCGGTGAGGAAGGGTGCAGGCTAAAGGTAGGTAGGACTTCCAGTGTCTGCCGCTGGGGACTAACTGATGGACGACAGGAGGGAGCGAGCTGCAGGGCTTGTGCTGATGGGAGGAGAGGGCTTGGGAGAGGTGACTTTCCTTTTTGGGGTTTGCAGACAGCCTACTTATAGGGCCGGGGTGGAGGGATTTAGGGCTGCTGACCCCTGGGGACCCAGCAGGGTGCCTCCAGATCCCACAGTGGGTGTGGAGCTGGGCTGGGTGCAGAGCTGCCTCCTGGCACTTGACATGGTGGAGGTTTTCTGCCTGGGCTCTGCTGGGTCAGCACATCAGGAGCAGGGTCTCCACAGTAGGTGGTCACAGGACCCTGAAGGCCGGGGCTGCTGGTGAGGGGTCCAGGCTGGGCTCTCTGCTCAGACTGCGAGTGATACCCTGTTCCCGATAGAGTCCAATGGAGCCCCTCCTTAAGCCTCAGGCGGACAGCACCTGAGCCAGTCCCCAGAGCCTTGGGACTGTCTGTCAGTGCTCAGAGAAGGCAGAGGGACAGCTACTGCGCAAGGGCACAGAACTTGCTCACAGGCATCTCAGTGATAGGCACGTTTTTACGAGTTTGGCAAAGGCACCCTTCCTAGACGTCGACCTGCGGGTCAGAGCCACTCAGAGCTTAGCACAGCCCCTCTGGGGACACACAGAGCCACTGTGGACGAGACCCATCCTTGTCCAGTCACTCCCAACATCTCCCTCACAACCACATCCACGACGGAGCCAGACCTCACTGGCCGCCCTGATTGTCCCTGGTGGTGGAGCTGCTCTGATGACATGGAGAGGAGAGAGGGCCTCGCTGGACACCCTCTCCCTCTGGCTTATACCAGACAGCTGAGGTCCCTGGCCTCAGCAGGCCAGGGCAGGGCGGCTGGGACGGCGCAAGACACTGATCAGGTCGGAGCAGCTACAGGAGAGAGGCATCCTGGAAGGCCGGCCACCTCCCTGCAATGCTGCAGGTGGGAGGGCTGGACCCACATCCTGACTGCAGCCTGGGCTCTGGCCATTGACTGCCCCTGGGGAGAGAGAGCCCTGGGGCTACAGGGTCAGTGACTTCCACCACCAGGGTGATGGCCTTAGAGATGGGGTTGGGCCACTATCCCACCTCTTGCCAGGTGCTTTTGAATCTGCAGTCACAGTCTGGGGCAGTTATGAGCACAGCTGGCCACACCCAGGTGGTGATGCTGGAAGCATCAGCTATGTCATCAGTGTGGGGCAAAATGACTTAAATGGCCTTGACTGTCCATGGCAAGACCTTGAGGCGGTTGGCTGTAAGGGCCTGTCCTCCACCATATCCCCGCACCTGGCACAAGGTCCAGAACATGGTGGGAGGTGGACATAGTGGAAGTGGGTTTGGGCTGATGGGATGGTCCTGCAGTTGGCAGGGAAGGGCTCTGCTGGAGGCCCTGTCTCTGTCAGCTTTTGGCAAGAGGGAAGTCCCCATCTCCCTGCACCACCTGCAGCTCTGTGCCTGCTGCAACCAACGAGCCCAGAGCCATGGGCCTGGGGCTCTTCCTGGTTCCTGGGCAGCCCCAGGGGAGTTCAGGCTCCTGCCTGGCCCGGATGAGCCACACTGTGTGAGGCTGGGAGGACACAGGGCTCAAGGAGGGAAGCAGAGGCCCTCAAGAGGCAGCCCTTGCCCTCCTGGGGTCCGCCTGGTCCCTGGGCACAGTCCGCCACACAAGTGAACAGGCCTCCTGGGCTGCTGGCTGTGGGGTCAGCTGACTGGAGGTGCCGGAGTGCGAGGGAGGTGTGCTCACTGCCCTAGACAGGGCCAGGACACAGAAGCACCCCAGCCCCTTCTGCTCAGGGGTCTCTGCAGCAAAGTCGCCAAGGGATCCTGGGACCCTCCCTTTGGAGCAGGGAGGGCAGGATGTGTTCGAGCTGGCCTGAGCTCCCAAGAGTGCCACTCCAGGGTGTCGGTTCCACCCACCAGCTGTCCTCTTCCCCTGAGGCTGGGAGGTCACCAAGGGCTCCCTGATTTCTTGACTAAGATGGACCAAAGTGGGCACTGGCCACAGAGGCCTGGCCCAGACCTCCCCTGGGCCTCTATGCCTTCAAAAACCCGAGTTCAAAGGCCCTAGCCTGTCCCTGCCATCAAGCTGGACTCACTGCAACCAGGACAAGAAAAGCACATCCACTCACCCTGGAGCAGCTGAGCTGGGAACTGGACCAAGCAGGTGGCTGTCCCCTGCACTTCTCCCCACCTCTGTCCTCTTCCCGAACTCCTGCCAGGTGCAGGCCTTGACCCCTCCCACCATTGGCCACTACAGGCGGTTGGTCGGTCTCAGTAAAGGTTGGATTAGGGATCTGGGGAGGGCAATGGGCAAGGGAGGATGCCCAGAGGGGGAGGGCTGAGGCCTGAGGGAGGGGGAGGCACTCGCCAGGCCTGAGCCCCACACCCACATGCCCGGTCCCACCCTGGCTTTTGGTGGTGGAGCAGCCCTCGACAAGAGACCCCAGGCAAAGCTGAGGGATGGCTTCTATTACCCCACAAACTTGCCAGCACTCTGCCTCAGGGCCGTCCTGATGATGAGAAGAGGCCCCAGGACTCCGGCATGAGTCATGGAGTAAGGACATGCCCATTCTGGGCCAATGGCGGCTCAGTCCCCCCCCTCCCAGCTCTGCCAGCCTCGAATAAAACACTATGAGACGAAGCAGAGGCCAGTGAGCAGCACTCAGGTGGTGGCGTGGTGGTCACCAGCCTTGCAGCACTCAGCACCCCACCAGCCCCTGTCACCATATATCCACTGGGAGCGGTGGTGTGGGTGACAAGGGTGCTCCCGCCTCCACCCCTGGCGCCAGCTTCTGGGTTCTTCTTCCTCAGTGCAAAGAGTGGCCTGAGAGGTGGCAGAGCTCTGGCTCCAGGGGAGGAGTGGGTGCGGTCTGGGTAGGGCGTGGGCAGCCTGGCAGGAGGCTGGGGCTCAGTAGAGTCCACAACCCCGTAGGTTTTTGGCGATGATGACGTCCGTCACGGCATCAAAGACAAACTGGATGTTGTTGGTGTCAGTGGCGCAGGTGACGTGGGTGTAGATCTCCTTGTGCGTCGACTTGTTCTTGCTCTCGTACTGGGCCTGGATGTACGCCACAGCTTCCGTGAAGGCACTGGGGCCTGCAGGAAGAAACAGGCAGTGGGCATGAGGGGAGGCACTGCCCCGCGTGGATGGCCCCTGGGCAGCCGGTGTGACTGTCAGGCAGGGGGCCGCGGAGCAGATGCCAGGAGCCTCTCAAAGACAAGCAGGAAGGACAGGCTGCTGGGTGGGGTCCTGAGGGGTCGGTTCATCAACAGGTCAGTGGTTCGAGTCCAGTGTAGGTCACGAAAGAAACAAAAGCTGAAGTCTCCCAGCGACTGCCTGCACTAAGGGGGACACTGTCCCAGGGAACTTTGTCTTCCTTTTACAATGCACCCACCGAATCCTGACGCAAACTTCACATGTTACCATGGCCAGGAACACAGAGGTTTGAAAGTGCCGTCTAGGTAGGTGTGCCCTCTCTGTGAACCTGCAGCTCGCACACCAGATGCTGGGCAAGGCTGGCCTGCGGTCTGCTTGGCGATCGTGAGTCTCCTGACCTGCTTCCCCTTCTCCCTGCCCACCTCCCTCTTCTGGCTTCGCTCTCGGGGGAGTAAGACACCTGGAGCACCCTTACTGTCTTCCTCACCTGGAACCATATTGTTCTGGTTCCAGGTGAGCCCAGCTGCAGGCTTGGGGAGGAACAGGAACGCAAGACCTTGTCTTTTTCTGAAGCCCCACAACCTCTTAGAACAGCCAGGCTGTGACCCCCGGCAAAGGCATGGGTGGTGAGGAAACGCAATCAGGCCAGTGCAAAGCTGGAGTGGCATGCCTGGGGGAAGGTCCTAGTCACTCAGGCCCAGGCATGAAGGCCACAAGGCCTGGCCTTGAGGGACTACCACACTTGGGCTGGGGTGAGGGGAGGGTCCTTGGGACAGCAGGTAACTCTCGGACTCCTTGGGTTAGGGGTACACTCCCTCCTTCTTTACCCCAGCTCCAAACTGTCTTGGTAGCCGACCTACCATGTCTGCTTCTATTGCCCCACAGGACACTAGCCGTGGTCACTTAGGGCAGGTGTGTAGGAGTATGCTAAGCCCTGCCCATCTCTGGCTGGATGTGCCTGACCTATGGGTGGGGTGCCAGTGGCGGGCAGGAGGTAGAAAGCTGCCCCGCCTGCCCAGCCCCAGGCACGGCCCACAGACCCACCCTGCTGGGGCTCTGCCCGCCCCAACTCTGTGCTCTCCAGGCCCGAGGGTGACTAGGCTGAGGGGTCACCACTTCTCTCACTCCCTGGCCTGGCTATCTGGGAGGAACTGATGAGCACCAGGGTACCCTGGGGACCTGCTGTCATCCTACTGCCACCTGATGGGGGCGGCCAACCTCATCGCAGCCCAGGGGCTTTGCTTAGACTGCCCTCCTGGCTGCCCAGCTTCTCAGGGTCAGCAAAGTCCATCACAGCACTGATGGCCATCCTCTTGTCCCCAGAACTCTCTACAGGATGGCCAGGGTCCTGCTGCTTGCCAGGCTCTGTCACACTCACTAGGCCATTTGAACCTTGTAGCTACCCTGTGTGGGAGGTGCTGCTGGGATGCTTGTCACCACGATAACCTCATGGTCTGAGCAAGACGGCAGTGAGCCCACAGCGCATGCCCGCCAGGCTGGGCTCCGTGCCACGAGCTCACTGCACCCTCACAGTGGCGGTGAGGGAGGAAGCTGTCGCGGTCACCCCATCTCACAGACATGGAGGCTCAGCAAGGTCATGTGACTGAGCAGCTGAGCTGGACCTCAGGCTGCCTGAGTCCAAGCTCTGGCCTGTCACACTTTGTCATCTCATTGTTCCCTCTGTGTATACAACCTCTGTTTGCGGTCGAGGTTGTTGGGATCGCAGGGCTGGACATGCCAGCCAGGACCCTCGCCCTGAGGGCTGCTTGGCGGGAGGGCAGGTGCCGGGCTGGGCTCTTGGTGGTGGAGCCTAGGGCACCTGCACAGCAATGAGAGGGGCCTGCTCCCGTGGCAGTCCCTGTAGCCCCCAGGCCCCTGCTGTCCTGGGGAGGGTCTTCACCTGTATATTCAGGAAAGCAGATGGTCAGCGGGGACTTCCTGATTTTCTCTTCAAATATGTCCCTCTTGTTGAGAAACAGGATGATGGACGTGTCTGTGAACCACTTGTTGTTGCAGATGCTGTCGAACAGCTTCAGGGACTCGTGCATGCGGTTCTGCAACAGAGCGGAGAGCCGGGTGAGGGGTGGCAGTCCAGGCCCTGACCCACCACCGCCACGACACAGCGCGACAAGCAAAGGGAAGGTCCACCAACGCAGTTGAACGCACCACCGGGGACAGAGACAGGAGGGCCCACGAGGACAAACGAGATGTGTCCCTGCTTCATTCCACGTACAGGCAGGGTGGGGCGGAGCAGGGACTCATGGGGAATACTGTCCCCTTCCACGGGGAGCTGGCCTGGGGGGGGCCACGAGGTCACTGGAGAAACTCTAGCCGGGAGAGGACATGCACCATGCACGCGGAGGGTGGGGCCGCATGCCGCGGCAGCCGCCCACAAGGCACGGCAGGTCATGCAGCTTCTCTACGGGCCTCATCGTTCCGCCAGCGAGGTCGGGAGGGTGCACGCATTCAGTTGGGTGACATTAACCGAGGACCAAGACAGCCTCGAATTAATCCAGAGTTGGAAGCAGACACCAGGGGGACAGCGTCTTGGGGGTGATCTTGCTGTGGCCTGGGTTGGTGGTGATTTGGGCAGTTGGCCAGGCCATGGGGAGCCCGGGGAGGCTCTGGGAGAACAGGTGGTTGGGACTGGTTTCTCAGCAGAGGGGCCAGAGGAACCCCAGATGAAACAGCCAAACAGATTTCGACCGAGCGGAAGAGGAAATCCCAGCAGCAACCACGAGGGAAAATGGGGAAAAAGGAAAACACTGGCCAGTCTCAGAGCCTGGAGGTCCAGGGCAGTCTGTGCTGAGGCCCCGCGCAGGCTCACAGAAGCCAAGGCGTCAGGCCGGGGACAGCATGGCTGCAGAGGGAGGCTGGGGCAGGAGGCTGACTTGAGCCAGTGGCCCCGGGAGGGGTGTGGGTGAGGTGGGCCGGTGGTGTTCACAGCAAAGTCACCCCGCGGTTCCCTGACAGACTGCTGCTTTCAACTCTTAGTTGATGGCTTCGATTGGAGGGAGGCGCTTCATACCTGCCGGGCTCGAAGGGTCTCTCAGAATCGGCTCATGGTTTGGCCTTGGTTTGGCAAGATAAGGACCTGGTAGGCGGTGGTGACAGTAGAGGTTGTGGCAGCCCGCGGCTTGGTGTGTGGTGCTGAGAGCTGGTACGAGGACAGGATGAGCCCTCGGGGTCCCAGGGTGCGGCGGGCAGGGTGACCAGTCCGGTGGGTGGCAGTCACTAGCCCCAAGGTCCTCCTGGCTTTTGCTCCAGGAGCTGCCTCCAGGCACCTCTGTCTTGGGCAGCCCAACTCTCGCCCCGGCCAGAGGGAAGCACAGGGGTGACCAGAGAGAAAGGCTGAGGCCGAGGACTCGGTCCCTGGTGCCTACATCCTGCCTCTGGGGTGGAGCACCCACGTGCAACGACTTGCCCTCTGGCCACAGCATCTGAGTGCAGGAGCAGCAAGGGTCATCCCCAAGTGATGACTCTGGGTGCCAGCACCCAGCTTTCAGCCCAGGGGTCCCCACAGCTGCCCACAATTTCAGTCGGCCATCACTGCCATTTTCAGAAGCGGCCCAGGGAGGCTGGGGCAAGACCCTGATCACGCAGTGGACAGGCGGTGCCAGGCCCTGGACCATATCCACTGAACGCCCGGCTGCCCACCTCTGCCCACCAACTGCTGAGTTCTGCAGCAACTACGTTCCTCGCGGTGCCGCTGTGGCAATGGGCTGCTTTTGAGTTGAAACGCCGACCCCATTCCCTGGGGGCTGCTGTCCTTCCCTGGGCGGTGTCAGTGGCCAGTCTTGGAGAGGGAAGGGCCCGAGGAACATCCCCGTCCTGACTCTGGCCCATATACTTTTCTTCCCCAAGGTCCTCTGCTCCTGGCTTGTGCAGAGAGCAGTGGAGATGAGGGAAGGGGTGAGAGGAACGGTGAGGCAGGGAAGAGAAGGGAAGGGTCCAGGACAGGGCCTGCTCTGCCACCAGGGCAGGTGAGGAGTTCATGGGGAGGCCGGCTGGGCACCACTCAGCCCTCTTATTCCTGGAGATCCAAGGGCCATGGAGCTCGGTGCCTGTGGTTGCTGGGGCCACCCAGACCACCCATGGCTGATGGCCTAGGCCTGAGCCTGAGCCGTCTGAGGTCTGGCAGGGCAGGTCAAGGGAGAGGCCATACTTCTGTGGGAAGGGCCCACCTGCCCTGCAGCCTCCAGCTCTCCCTCTCCTCGCCACCGATGGCTGGAGGCAGCATCCACTCCCATGTGTGGCCAGGAGAAAAGGCGAACCAAGCCAAGCTCAGACCATGGACTAGCCAAGGGGACAGTGAACCGTTGCTCTCATAGCACAGGGTCAACCCATGGAGCAGTTAAGGATGCGCTGGGACAGTCACCCTGAGGCACACATTGCCAGGAGCTGTCTTGGGCTTCGGGTGGTCACTGTGCCTGTGGCCCTAGGGCACCCAGGGCATGTCTGCCCCTGCCCTACATTCAGGGTCAGGACGAGGTTGGTGCCTCCTCAACACCCCTGCCTGCAAAGGTCACTGAGAATGACACAGCTGAAACCCAGCCCAGGGCAAGTGACACAAGGTGTGGGTCCAGATCACCCTCTCAGCTGGTGGCTTTGGCTCCACCAGTCTGTGTGAGCCCCTCCAGGTGGCACCCTCCTGCCAGAGCACCACACCCCCAAACCCATCCTGTCTTCACAGCAGCTCTGTGGTACCAGCAGGGCTTGGCTGACGAGGAAACAGGGACACAAAGGGAAGACGGACCTTGCTCGAGGCCCAGCCTGACAGCCCCTCCTCAAACCCCCAGCACTGTCCTCGAAAGACTCAGAGTGAAGGACAGAGGCTGGGGAGTGAGTCCCCAGCCCACGGGCCCTGCTCCAAGGCCCCACTGGGTTCCCCACGCAGAAGAGTCTGGCAGGCCCCTGTCCTTGGGCTGTAGCCATGGGGCCACCTGGCCCAGGGCCATCGCCAGGGACAATACGACCACCAGCTTGGTGCTGCTGTGCCCAGAACAGTTCCAGTACTGCCATGGATCACTCCATCCATGCCTAGCAGCCTCCCCAAGCCAGGGTCCGTCACTGTCCCCTCTTTATAGGAAACAGTGACCAAGGCAGAGAGGAGCTGCCTCAATTCAGCAGCAACGCAATGCTAGCAGACCTAGGACCGGCCCTGGGGACGGCTGCAGACACTCTCCAGGTGACTGTCCCCTCTGCAGTGGGGGGCAGTTCTCAAAGGCCAAAACCCGAGGCCCAGAATGAATGTGGCGCAGGGACAGCATCCCACCGACGCAGACGGAGCCAAAGCCACACCTGTTGTTACCCACCAGTGTGCCTCCACCCACTGCCCTGCTCAGCCTGCCAGCCACACCCCTTCGTGCAGCACCCTGGTCAAAGCCCCAGAGGGCGGGGAGACTAGTTCTGCTGTGTATGCGTGCTCGCTTGGCCGAACTCTGACTTTTAAGGATTTGCTTGATCCTGTTCTGGCCTGATGGCCCCCTGACTCTGCTGAGTTTACTGAAGGCGCATTACTGCCCAGGACGCAAGTTCTGCTGAGCTCTTTGTGGTCGGTTTGCACCCAGCCCCTGTGCTCTCTTTGCGGCGCTGAACTCCCGAGGCATCTTCCCTGGCAACACGGACTGAGAGCGAGCCAGCCTGACCCACCCACCAGAGGTCCCCAGAGCCGGCGGCAACGGAGGCCCCCAGTGCTCCAGGGCTGGCCTGTCCTGCAGTCAGCCCTTTCAGTGTCTCCTCAGGCTGGGTGGCCAGCCCATGTGCTGCCCCTGCCCAGTGGGCCCAGCCGACTCACCGTGGTTTCGTCTTCGTGGAGCACCTGGTCATAGCCGCTGAGTGCGACACAGAAGATGATGGCCGTGACGTCCTCGAAGCAGTGGATCCACTTCTTGCGTTCAGATCGCTGGCCCCCGACGTCGAACAGCCTGCCAGGAAGACAGGAGCTGATGGGCGGTGAGGTCCAGGCAGGTGGGGCGCCTGGTGGTCCAGCTCAGTGGCCTCTCAGGGCCCCACGAGGGGTCCTCACTCCAGGTGATGACTGACTGACCGACAGACCACTGCCATCCCTGGGGCTGGTGGCAGCCATCACTGCCCCTTGAGCCTCTCCCAGGACCAAGCTGTGCTCACATGGAGTGACCTAAAGACCTGCCCTTGCACCTGAAGAATCACTAAGGGGCCCAGAAAATGCCCCAGGGAGCCTCCCTCCCTCGGAACACTGACATGCTCTTCCTTTCTGCCTGTATGCTGTGGACAAACGGAAAGCCTGCCCAGACAGGAGACAGGAGGAATTGTCACCTGCTTTGTGGGTGGGAAAAGTGGGCACCAGGAGCCTAAGGATGTGCCCAGCTCCTGCTGTGAGTGTGAGTGCAGGGTGGCTGGGTCTGACCGGCCTCTGCTCTGCACTGTCCCTCCACAGCAGTCTGAGGGGAGCTCTGGCCGCCCCTCAGACTGCATCCCCCAGGGCCTGAGGCTGTGGGAGGAGGCTGCAGGCTGGTGGGCAGGTCTTGGAAATCTAAAGTCAGCGTCACATCCTAACTGATGAGCAAGGAGCCCTGCAGCCTCCCGGACCCGGGAAGCTGACTGTCAAACAGCTGCAGAGGGGGTGACCTGGCCCTGCAGGGACAGGAATGGTCCAGACAGAAGAGAGCAACTGCAGGCACAGATCAGGGCCAGTGGAGAACAAGGAAACGAGCGAGGGTCTCATTCTCTTCCTGCCTCCTGTGGACCCCACCTCCCCACCTGTAGCCCCTCAGCATCTGACTGCTGGCCAGGGCTTCAGGGGTGAGTAGGGGACACGGAGGAGACTGGAGGCCTCTCAGAGGGCACTACTGCATGCTGGGTGCCCAGCAGGCTCCCACAGACTTGCAGAGGGGCTGCCTATGGCCCAGGAGCCTGGATAGAGGCTCAATCCCTCTGGCTGCACAGGAATGGCAGGAGGCCAGGAAACAGGACCTTGCAGCTGTCCACCAGCCTGAGGTCCCGGCCCTCCCTTCCCTCCTGGCCTCTCTTCTTGTTCCATTTGACACCCAGAAACCACACCTGGAAGGCGGGGCAGGACAGGCGGCCAGTCCTCAGTGCACCGAGGTCCCCCAGGGAAAGGACCCTCCCGCAGGGCCTTACACCTCAGGGCCCGTTCAAAGAGACTCAGAGCCCTTGGGTCCCAGCCCCTGGGTCTGTGCCTTGGGGAAAACTTGCTTCTCTCAGGCCTCAGTCCCCAATATGTTCTAGGAGAGGGGGTCCGCTGCTCTCTAAAAGCCTCTACCTCTGAGGTTAAGTGAGTTCTTGGGTCTCACAGACATCCCTTGGGCTTACCTACCCCTAGTCCCCACCATCTGGCCCTCTAGTAATTACCTTAGGGACAGTTTTCCTCTCCTTTTCCATCCAAATCCTCCTTTTCCTCATAGACCCATTCCAGGACCCCCCTCCTCCCAGGTAGGCCCCCTGCTCAACCCAGCCTTGAACCTGGCAAAAATAAGCACATAGGCCTGCCGCTTCTGGTTCCTAAGTGCCTGTCCCAGTGTGAAAGTGTCCCCAGGCTGGGAGCTCTCTGGCTGTACTGGTGAGATGAGGTTGAGAGCCCGGGCATCTCCTGTCACTCTGCCACCCTCACCAGGGTCTGGCTGTCTCCTGGGCCTCACCTGAAGTGGAGGTTCTTGAATGTGAAGTGGGTTTCTACGATGCCGGTGGTTTTGACCCTGGTTCGGAGGATGTCCTGCTCGGTGGGCTGGTAGTCGCCGGCCCCAATCCGATCCAGGCTGTCTAGGTAGCTGGGGATGGCAACACACAAGGCACCATAGACCCTCCACCTGGGCACTGCTCAGGGCTCACTGGGTCACCCACTTTCAGAGTCCAGCATCAACCCGTGCCCATTGAAGGTAACCATGGTGGCCAGTTGGGGATGTGGGGACAACCAAGCAAGAGAAGCTTATGCTCCTGGGCTTACAATCCCAACAAGCTTCTAATTCAGACCCAAGGGGGTGTGCACACAGCTCCAGGCACACTGACAAGCCTTGTAGAGAGGACTACCAGGTTTTCGGGGTCACCTTGTCATTTCTTAATTTAAAAAATAATGAAGGCACCAGGCATGGTGGTGCACACCTGTGATATCAGCTATTTGAGAGGCTGAGGCAGAAGGATTGCAGGTTTGAGGCCGCCTGGGCAAATTAGTGAGACTCTGTCTCAAACTAAAAAGCCAAAGGGGCTGGTGTGTAGCTCAGAGGGACAGCCTTCCCCAGCACACACGAGGCCTGGGTTCAACACCAACCCCCAGCCCCCCAAAAGTGAGCATTCTATTCTTTGCATGTGATCATGATTCATCCTGAATCTTCCTGGGTCAGACATACTGTTTTATAGATTAGAAAACTCAACACAGGTAGGGCCTGGACACAGGGGAGTCCAGACACCAGCCTCCACAGTTCACTCTCAGTTCTCACTCAGTGGTGCCCCACGAGGCCCTGAGCATCCCTGCCCCTCTGTACTCCTTCTCATTTACCAGGGGTTTGTGTGTCTCTTCCCATTTGAGGCTCTTAGAAGAGAGGTGCTCAGGGTCCTCAGGGTCAGATGGTGGCGGGCCCTCCTGGGACGGGGTCTTTGGCCTCGGGGCTCTCCCCATTGCCTCCTCCCTGAGCCTACTGGGCTCTCTGTGGAAGGTCAACCAGGGCTACTGTGGGTAAGGCTGCAGGGCAGGTCGCTGAGCTCTGGCCCCACGGCCTCCTTGCCAGGCTGGTGGGTATCTGGAAGGCTCTGCTTTCAGCCAGAGGAGCCCCTCTCGACCCCTTTGTAGATGTCCCCCTGTGCCCACTCCCCATCCCACAGCCTTTGCTTAAAGGTGTGCTAGTCTGGATGTCCCTGCTGTCATCTGCAGCTGGGCCCCAGGCCAGGGAGCCCCTGGTCTTGGCCTCCTTACCCCAGCCAGGCAAATCTTTGGACACAGCCACACAACCTGGCTCCTGGTTTCTCTCTGTGTGGGGGTCTCAGAGGGGAGGTGGCCATGGATACGTGGGCAGCGGGTGGGGAGGGCCAGAGTGTACACCTGCCAAGTGTCCTACTGCCTGAGAGCTGGGGGCGATAGTGACAGAGGCCAACACCGACACAGATCCTCCTGCCTGAAGCCTGCGCTCTGATGCGTGTGCGTGTGCGTGTGCGTGTGTGTGTGTGTGTGTA
>NW_026000221.1:21834433-21834967 GCF_001458135.2 Marmota marmota marmota
GAGGATGGGTGGGGAGAGAGAGAAGAGGACGAGGAGAGAGGGGGCAGTCAGAGCAATCGGGTGACTGGTCAGGGAGGCCTTGCAGGACGGTTGGGGAAGGTCTCTCAGAGAATGGAGACAGGAGAGTAAGGGGCCAGTGGGCCCAGGGGACTGCCTGGGGCGCAGGCCGGGAAGGTTTCAGGGCCAGGAATGGTGAGGCAGGAAGCACACAGGTGGGAGCAGGTGGCGGGTGAGCCCGGTGGCAGTAGCAGGAGTCAGGCCCTCACATTGTGGTGAGGACTTGGGCCCCAGAAAAAGTGCTGGAGTGCTGTCTTGGGCAGGTGGAGCGGGAGGCCTGCCACCATCCAGGTGTCAGGTGATGGCAGCTCACACCTTGGAGGAGTCTGAGGAGGGGCGGGAAGTGGCCAGGGACATTCTGGGTGTGTGGGACACAGAGGAAGAGCTAACGATGCCTCCCTGTGGCCGAGTGAAGACATAGCAGGTGGGAGGGACAAGGAGGCCAGTGGCCTTTGGAGGAGGTGGGGCCAGGACGCG
>NW_026000221.1:21835064-21931694 GCF_001458135.2 Marmota marmota marmota
AGGACGCCCGTCCCCCCCCCCCCATGCTAATGTGAGTTCAGACAGACACCAAGGAGGCAGAAGTCCAAAGGGAGGGAAGACCCGGTGAGCGCCATCCGAGAGTTCTCCAGGTGCGTGAGGAGTTTAAAACAACTAGGCACCGGAGAAGGTCACCTGGCACCAGGACTTGTCAGGTTCAAGGTGGGAGCTTGGGCATCCAGGAGAGATGGGCAGGAGTGGTCTGAAGGGACATGGCAAGGAGGCTGGGAGCAGACTGAACAGGTGCTGGCAGAAGCAGCCTGGGGACAGGGCACAGGGAGCCAAGAGCCATGTCCTGCCTGTGAGGGGTTGGTCTGGGGGGAAGCTGGAGGGGTATGGTGGAGGGGGTCTAGGAGAGAAGCCAGGGGAGCGTCTGTCATAGCACGTGGGTGACTCAGTGGGGACCCAGATCTGTGAGGCTACAGAACTCTTCCCCAGGCCCTGGCTGGGTCTGAGCAGGTTCCTGGGTCTCTGGGATCTGCTTACTCCGAGGCCTGGGCCAGGCCCAGAAAGCAGGGGTCAGCTCAGGAGCCGAGTGACCCCAGACCTCATCCCTTCCCTCTAGACCCTGGGCCTTGACTTGTAAAGGGAAGGGCTTGGGATGCCCAGTGACTGGGGCCTTAGGGTGTCAAGGGCACATTCTGGAACTGGGCAGTGTGAAGCGTTAGCAGCCTTCCCTCTTTTTTCTGCCACAACAAATTGTTTTATTTTACACATCGGGCCCAAGACTTTTTGAAAAGACTAAACTGCTAAGACAACCCAGCCCTGGACCAAGAGGTATTTAAGGGCTTTCTGACCTGACAGTCTGTTTGTCCCCTTTTTTCCCTGCTGAGGAGCCCTCTTCCAGAGAGAAAGCACAGAAGAGCCAAGGGGGAAAATGTCAAAGCCATACACCTTGGCAGTGACACTTTTGGAGAGAGGTCGGGACCAGAGAGAGAAGAGCAGGGGAAGGCGCATTTCCGTAGCTTGGCAACCACCAGAAGAGCTAAAAATAATCCTTTAACTAGCAAAAAAACTGGAGGCGGCGGTGGAGAGAGGTGGAAGGAAGGAAGGTGAGCTGAGTGTGCCAGGTTTCAGAGTCAGGAAGTACTATTTAAAGCTGGAGGATCAAGATTTCATGAACACCACGGGAGGAGGAAATGGAATGGTTAAAAGCAGAAGGGACAGGACTGGGAAGGGGAGATTTCTCACCTTACATCCTATGGTTAAACAATATCTTTGCAGTGGGCTTTATTTGCTTATTTATTGGTGCTGGAAGCTGAGCTCGGCGGTATCCTCCCACTGAGCTATAGGTCCAGCTTTTTTTTTTTCTTTCTTTTTGTATCAGGGATGGAACCAGGGCGCTTAACCACATCGGAGAGTGCTCCAGGTGCTCCAGAGTGCTCTAGCCCTTTTTATTTTTTGGGACAAGGTCTCACTAAATTGCTGAGGGCCTTGTTAGGTTGCTGAGGCTGGCTTTGAGCTTGTGAACCTCCTGCCTCAGCCTCCGGAGTCCTTGGGATCACAGGAGTGCACCACCACGTCTAGCTCGGATTCATTTTACAATTAATAGAATGGGCAAAAATTTAAGTGATGAGCAGGATTCGATGAGCTAACGGAAAACAGACTGGGGCCAGCTGGCCCTGAGGGTCCCTGGGGTCTGGCTGGCAGCAGGGGGAAGGCCTTGGAACTGCCCCAAGCAGGGAGAAAGGTGGGTCTCTCTGGCTTTGAGGACCAAAAGGGTGGGCCTGAGGGGTGTGGCTGAAAGCATCCTCTCCTGGCCCCTGTGGGGCTCTGGGAGGCTCTGGGTCTGGGATTTAAGCTCACACGCCTGTACCTGGTGGCCCCACCTGCGTCTTGCAGGGTTTCAGGATTTTCCCTGCAGACAATCTAGGTGTGCAGAAGCAGGAAGACAGTCTGACCCCACTCGAGTTCCTGGACTGCCAGCGGCCATCACGGTCGATGGAAATATCTGGTGTCCCCTGGAACATGCTGTTCCATGGTCCTACCTGGCCCATCAGTGTCAGGGTTTTTATCTCGGTACTGTTGGCATTTCAGGTCAGAGAATTCTTTGTTGTGGGCTGTCCTGTGCACTGTAGGGTGTTTCACTGGGTGCCAGGAGCACCACCCAAGTGATACAATAAAAAAAATGCCTCCATATATTACCGAGTGTCCCCAGAGGGCAAAATGGTCCCAGCTGTGAAGCACTGGTGACAGTGACCAAGTCAGATCAGGTGATAGCACATGTGTCCTCAGATAGTGATTAAATAAAGCCCAGGGCTCTCTGTGGCCAGCTCCTCCTGAAATCCTGAGCACCAGACTGCAGAAGTGGGGTGGACTCCGTGTCTCCTGGTGCTCCCCTCCAGGGGCCACGGGCACATGACCAGCGAGCACATCTTTAAAGTGACCCAGCTCAGCGGCCAGGCCCTCGGCCCCTTGTCTCCTGCGCTGGCCTGCACCAGTGTCCACATTCCACTTCCTCTCCTCTACCTCTCCCTCCTCCCATTCTTTCTCCTCACTTTTTGGAACACAATATTAAAGGATCCATTTGATTGCCTTTTCTATTTATTGGATGGAGTTACTTCTTCCTTATTTTAAATAATTTTAAAGTTAGAGGAATGGAAAGTTCATTATTTTTGTTTCATTTGTGGTGCTGGGGATTGAACCAGGCACTCTACTACCTCTGAGCTACCTCCCCAGCCCTAAAAATAAATTGTTTTCTTTAAAACAAAACAAATGGTCTTCTGCCTATATAGATGGTGACTTTTATTTAGGAGGTCAGGGCTCATCCCTGTGACCCTGGGACCTTCAGTCAGGAGGGAAGCACTTGTCCAGGACCAGCAGGGTCAAGGCCCCAGCTCTGGGGGCATTTCCTGTTTGGTTGTCTCTTGGCCCCTTCCTCATCTTGCACTTTTGGAATCTTTCTACTTTTCTTTCCCTTTTGTGTTGCAATATTAAGGAGGGGGAGAAGCTGGTTAAGAAAGTTGGCTGAAAACAGATAAGATAGTGGTCAAGGGCTTGGATTTAAAAGAGACACTTTTTTTTCTTCTTGTCCAGACTGTTTTTTTTTTTTTTTTTAAATAACCCTAGTAAATCGTATAGGGGCTGCAATTCACATTTAAATGTAAGGCATCTCACCGCAGGTGGACCTCAGTGGGAACCCTCCTTGCCCCACGGTCCCACCCCTTCCACGTGGGCCTCAGGCAGCTCTAGGCCTTCCACCAGCCCAGGACACTCACTATTTGGCAGAATCGTTGAGCTGATACTCCCGAGACCGGTTGAAGCACTCTTGGATCCCTGAGTCGCCCCAGAGTCGTATCATAGCGGAAAGCAGCTCTGCAGAGAAGGGCTCAGTGTCTTCCATACGACTCACCACGTCACACACCATCTTGGCATCGGCCTGTGAGGAAAGAGGGACGCAGGGTTCTGAGTCCTTGATGGGATTCTACCCAGACCAGGGACCTGGCCAGCTCGGGGCAGTGGGCGGCTCTGAGTGCCCTGTACCTCAGGACACACACCTGTCTGGAGCCTTCCACCTCAACCAGGTTCTAATGCAGCAAGCCACCCTGCCTGAGCAGTGGGGGAGAAGGGGGCTCTGTCCGCTCTGCCACTCAACTCAGAAGTTCTGCTTTGAAAACTGGGCTTTTGCTCAGCATTTGTTTTGGGGGAAAAAGTTTAAAAAACAATGCCCTTGGCTAAAATTGTAATTCCTTTATTTCCTACCCCACTGGAGCACCGTCTCTCTTGGAGAAGATTTCCTGGTTGGCTGAGGGGCTGGGCCCCAGGGGGGCTGCACCCTAGTGGTGAGGGACCAGAGGGGTTGGTTTTAAGTTAGTGCAGAGTTCTCATGCCAACTACACCTCGGAACATAGGCTCTTAAGTTTAAATTTGATATTAATAATCTTTTTTTTACATCTATGATCTGTGGTGACTGGGAGAAGCCCAGACCTGCTTACACCTGGGAAGGTACAGGGCCGAGCTGGGAGCCTGGGAGTGCTCGCCCTCTCTGCTTCCTCCCTCCTGGTCTGAGGGGGTGAGCGGAGTCTGCTTAAGGCACACACCTTTGCGTAGGCCGAGACTCTCTTGGAACTACAGAAAAAGCACTGCATAATTCATAGGTTTCTCCCCACTTCCCCTCACCTAGGGTACCAAATGGGGGTCACCCGTTTTCAAAGACCATAATCAAGTACACGTGACATCAAGACCAGGAGTGCAGTGTTCTCGGAGGACTCAGAAGGCTCTTGGAGAAGTCATAGGATGGCGCTGTCACCACCACCTTCCTTGCACACGCAGGTAGCACTTTACAGTTTGCCTCGAGGAGCTGTGGGAGCCACGTGAAGAGGCTGATTCTTCATGCTCCCCTGTCTGCGCCCCCTGCCCTGCATAACCACTTGCTGCTCCCTGGACGCAGGATGTATGTCCTGCTTTCCGGGCTTGGTGGCTACAGGACTTGCTTTGGCCCACAGAATACAGTGAGGGTGGCAGTGTGTAAATCCCTAATCCCTAGGAGGCCTTGAGTGCTTCTGCTGCTCCCCTGGCCTCTGTCACAGCTTTCCATCACTGTGACAAAATACCTGCGATAAATAATTTAAAAGGAGAAAAGACTGATTTTGGCTCACAGTTTTAGAGGCTTCAGTCCATGGCCGCTTGGCCAAACCACTCTGGGCCTGTGTCGAGGCCGCGCATGGCGGAAGCAGGACATGGTAAGCAAAGCTGCTCAACTGGCCTCCCTCTAGGCCCCGCCTCTCACCAGGCCCCACCTCCCACCGGGCCCCGCCTCTTGAGGCTGCACCACCACCTCCCACTGGTGCCATTGTTTGGGGACCAAGCCTTCATTCAACACAGGAGCTTTTGGGACATTCGGGAGCCAGACCATAACACCATGGATATTCCTGGATTCTCATTCCTCCCAAGAAGAGGACTTGGGATGCCTGGGCACAGTTGAGTTGCCCTGATTTCTGGGCCTTGACCAAGCTAAGCAGCTGAGTTTAGGGGAGCCTTGTCCCATGGCATGGCTATGGTTGCAGCTAGTGAATGCAGCAGGCACTGGCAGTAGTCAAAGTCAGGCCTTCTGAGCCGGGTAGGGTAGCACACACCTGTAATTCCAGCGGCTTGGGAGGCTGAGGCAAGAGGATTGCTAGTTCAAAGCCAGCCTCAGCAAACATGAGGCACTAAGCAACTCAGTGAGATCCTGTCTCTAAAGAAAATACAAAATAGGGCTGGGGATGGATGGGGCTCAGTGGTCGAGTACCCCTGAGTTCAATCCCTGGTGCCAACAAATAAATAAATGAATAAATAAATAAAAATAAATAAATAAAATAAAAAGTCAGGCCTTCTGTGTGCAAGTGCCAGAAACTGCTCCTAAGGGGCCACAGAAAGGGTGAGAGGGCCCAGCCCTGAGGGCCTGAATACCTTGACATTTTCCTGCTTCTTCCTAGTATCTGTATTCTTAGAGGTTTTTCCATGGGTTGGGGGACATAGGTCCCCAGTGACTCTGTGGAAACACCCACTTAAAAAAAAAAAACAAAAAACAGGGCAAGTTTATTACCAGGGATTGAACCCAGGGGCACTTAACCACTGAGCCACATCCCCAGCCCATTTTTTTTTATTTTGAGATGGGGTCTCATTAAGTTGCTCAAGGTCTTGCTAATTGCCGAGGCTGGCTTTGAACCTGTAATCCCTCCTGCTTTATCCTCCCCAAATGCTGGGATCACAGGCATGTGGCCACCATGCCCAGCAAGTTTGTCCTAGTGGGTAAGAAGCATAGCATTGGGGGGCAGGTCCAAGGGTGGGTATAGGCTAAAGTGGGCCCCAAGGAGGTCCACCTGGGCTCCTGGGCTGGGGTCAGTGCCCTGTGTTCCCGGGTCCCATCTTCCAGCTGCCTTTCCCCATTTTAGCCTGCACATGCCCTGGAACTCACAGTGGCACTGAGCCCCTGCTGGGCTGGGAGTGGGGTGTGACAGGCCCACATCTCCCTGACCTCATGGGCTCTCAAGAGTAGGGTTGCTCTGTCCGTGGGTGCATTATGATCATCAGAGAATTAATTACCCTGCTGCAGGCCCTTTCAACCCAACCCGCCCGTGAAGCTAGAGGAGAGAGACAGCCCAGCCCAGGGTGGCTTAGGAAGTGAATGGGAGGTGCTACACATCCCCAAGGTGTTCTTTGGGGTGGGAGAAACAAAGAAAATGAGGTCAGCACCTGGAAAGGTTGGTGACCAATAAAAGATTCTGTACAAAAGGCTGGTGGGGCCAAAGCCTTCTTGGAGACTTGCAGAATAGAGCTGTCTGGCTAAGTAGCTATTTTCATGTCAGAGCCTGACCACTGCCGAAGGGTGATGGGAAACTTTTGGTAGCTCTGCCCTGGGAAGGGAGGTGCCACTGGAGTGGAGGCTGGAAGGTCAGCCCACCGTGCTAATCCAGATACAGTGTCTTGGGGACAATGTACCAAACACAGTGGCCCTGACAGGAAGGGCTGCTCACCAAGGAAGCCTGGGATCAGGACCGGAGAGCTGGGCCTGGGCCCTGGGTGCTCCTGGCAGGCACCCACAGTCAGTGAGGGGAGTGTCCCAGATCTGTGCAATGAGTGAGAGGGAACAGGTCAGGGTTCAGGGGCAATGGGGCAGGCCAGGCAAGACCTCTGCTGGGTAAGAAGGTCCTGATGCAATCTAAGTGCAATGAGAGCCATGCCACCCCCTGTCAAGGCCACATGGGACACTCCAGAGGTGACAAGTGAACTGTGGATCTCCTGTGAAGCCTTTGTCCTTCCCCATCTGATCCTCCAGGTCTGACCTGGAACTCTGTGATCCCCACTGCAATGGGGTGTGTTCTCCTCCAGCTCAGGGAACACTGGCCAAGGCGTCTCCTGTGACCCTCCAGTGGGCAGCCCAGGGTGGAGTCTGCCTCCCAGCTTCCCGGAGGTGTGCAGGGCAGGAGAGGCCTGGGAGTGACAGCCCCGGTCTTTGCCCCCTTTCCTGCTCCCTCTGTGCCTTCCCCAGGTCACTATACAGACAGCGTTGCCATCGCCCCAACTGCTCAGACCCGGACCAGGAGCTCTGCTGGTTTCACTGCTCCCTCCCGTTGCCTGTTTCCTGTCTGTGTCCCACACAGTGGGAGGCCATTAGTCTCCTCTCAACATCACGGCTCCCCTTCTCCTTTAGAAAAAGAACCCAATATTTTTTTTTCTTTTTTTAAGTACTGGGAATTGAACCCAGGGGCGCTCTACCACTGAGCCACATCCGCAGCCCTTTATGTTTTTAGGTTCTCACTAAGTTGCTTAAGGCCTTGCTAAGTTGCTGAGGCTGGCTGAACTCGTGATCCTCCTGCTTCAACCCAAGTTGCTAGGATTATAGGTGTGCATCACTGTGCCCAGCCCCAATATTTTTTTAAAAAAATCTGGGTATAATTGCATCCAACTACGAGACTCTGTTTCCCAATTTTATTGCAGTTATGATCACATGATAAGTTATCCACAATGAGAGGTCAGCGGAAGTCCAAGGAGGTCTCTGGAAATGTCATTTTAAAGAGAAGGGGCAGCTTTTTCCTCTTGCTTCATCTCTCCCAATGCCCAGAACTTATGAGATGGCTGGAGCACTTGTAGCCAACTTAAATCATGAAGACAAGGTACTCAACCTAGGGACAGTGACACAGTGATCTAAAAACAGCGTAGGTCCTTAAAAGCCTTGTGGAAACTCCATACCATCTGGAGTCATGCTAACACTATTTTAAGTGTTTGGTTTAAAAAAAACCACACACACACACTTAAAAATAAAATTGTGTCTTATTTAAGCCACTATTTTTTCACATATTTTCAGGGTCTCCAGTATTCACAGTCAGACCTAATCTGAGTGGATACGACAACTGTCCCTGTTGAAGCTCTTAGAATAGTTCCCATCATCCCTCAACTCCAAATTCTTCACCATGGCCCACAGAGCTCCTGCTCCCTCCCAGCCACAGAGTCCTTCTTTCCATTCCCCAAGTAAACTGCTAATGCCACCCCAGGCTCTCCATTTGAGCAGAACACCTTTCTCTGCCTCGCCCCATCTCAGATGTCACCTCCCTGGATGGTCTCTCCCTCCACGCACTGCCATTCCCTGTCGCGGCTGGTGCTATATGCCCATTCCTCAGGGCAGCGCTAGCCTCCTAATTCCCAGGTTACCTTGGGTCTCGCAGGGTGCTTTGTACATAGTTGGTGCCCAAAAAGCTTGCGGGATGTGGGATCTGTGGTGTTTTGATATCCGGCATGGCTTACCGCCAACAGCCCTGGACCTGCATCTCAGACAAGGTTGGGCCGGATTGACCTCCTAACTGCTGGGGTGAGGCTTTGAGAGTTGGGCCTCTGTGTGTGGCTGGAGCATGAAGGTGAAGCCTCATGAATGGGACCTTATAGGAGGCCCCAGAGAGACCCTCACCCTTCCCCACGTGAGGACACAGCACAAAGAGAGCTGTCTGTGAACCAGGATTCCCCAGGCAGAGAATCTGCTTACACCTTCATCTTTTTTGGACTTCCCAGCCTCTACAGCTGAGAAAAACATTTCTGTTGTTTCATCTCCCCAGTCCGTGGTGATTTGTTATATTATCTGGTCAGACAGTGACATGAGTGTGACCCCTGGAGGTTCTGTGTGGGGACCGCTGGAGTTTCTAGAAAGCCAGCTGCATGCCCCCACCCAGGGCTGCAGGAAACACGGCAGGGGCAGCGTCAGCTGCAGCCCCTTCTCTCTGCCCAATGCCTTCCGTGCCAAGCACTGTCCTCTCCCCCAGGAGGCTTCCAGCCCCTGGTGTTCTGGCGCAGAGCCCCAGGTTCCCTGAAGGAAAACACCCTTCCCTGAGCCAGTCTGAGAGGTCTGGGTGCGAGACCCTCTCTAGGGCTAGCCAATCCATCCTGCTGGCCTGGGAACACTTTGGGCAGACAAAGAAGCCGTAGTTGTCAAATTAGACAAACAACCAGTTCCACCACCCCAACCAGCCCCAAGACATTTGTAAAAACTTAGCAAAGAGATTCTCAAAGGAGGACCCATCTCGTATGGAGACATTACTGAGGAAAGCAGAAATAAGCGAGGGAGCCCTCAGAGTCACAATAACATGTTAACGCCTGGATCCAGCTATGCCTAAGGTCACATGGGCATCTGGGCTTTCTGGTTACTTGAGTCAGTCAATCCCCTAATTTTAAAAATCTAGTTGAGGATACGCTGTTCATTTTGGTTGGTTATTTTGGTAACTGCACCACAAATACTCCTGACTATTGCACCTCCTATCTGCCAAGGCTAACCTCAAGGTTTCCTCCTGTCACCGCAGCCCACAGAGTTCCTCTGGCATCGAGTCCCCTCCTCTCTTACTGTGCCACACCCTGGGCCTTATGCCTACACTTTGCTGTTTCCTGTGTGAGCAGCCCCTCGTTCTCATAGGACTGGCACAGACATGTCATGGGCTCTGGCCACAAGTAGACACTAGAGAGTACGGGAGGGCTCAGTAGATAGTCCTGAGGGGCGTTTCTGGACAGCGTGTCCACTGGGTGCATGCAGAAGTGGGCCCTCTCTCCACCACTGCCTCTATTGTCCTGAAGCCGAGCTGCAGAGAGAAAGGGACGGGCCCTCTCAGTGGGAGCCACAACAGGACTGTTCTTCTATGTACAGGCTTAGGCAGGGTAGGTCTGGCCGTTACTGCCAGAGGCCCCATCCCCATCATTCCTGGCCTGCTGGGTGTGCCCATGTTTTAATGTCCAGTTCTCAGGCTACCCCACACCCTCTGAGGAGTCTCTTCCAATGGCCTCCCTCCTTGGGCATGTGGCCGTCTGCGGGCTTCAGGCCACAGACTCAGGAGCCACCCAGACGGGGCCGCAGGTCTGGCTCCATGTGAGCAGAGACATTAGCCTTTCAGAGGCTGTGTCCTTGCTGCCTTCTTCCCAGGGCTGTCCTGGTGATCAAGGGAGCCCTCAGCACAGGCATGCAGCTGTGTAGGTGCCCACCCAGTGGACAAGCACCTCCTCCTGCCCCATTCTTGAGCTGCCAGAGGCCCCAGAGGCAAAGAGGCGAACGCACGGCTGGGACTGTCCACCAAATGTCGACAGCTGGAAGGAGCCATTCTTAAGGGTTCAGGGTCAGGGAGCTGGGAGGAGTTGTGATTGTCAAGGTCACTTGTGGGATTCTTTCTTTTTTTAAATATTTTTTTTTTTTTAGTAGTCAATGTATCTTTATTTCATTTATACCTGGTGCTGAGAATGAACCCGGTGCCTCACACATGCTAGGCGAGCGCTCTACCCCTGAGCCCCAGCCGCAGCCCCTGAGGGATTCTTTTTACCATGTCAATGGCTGAAAAACAGTACTGGCATTCTTCTTCATTATGAACAGTGTAACTTTTCTGGTTAACTGATATCTTCCCCCAAATGTGGACATATAAAACGCCTGCACTGCTCTGGTGACGATGAGGCCCTTTTGGGGGACCCCAGGACTCTGGAGAACCCCTTTTGCAAGCCCATGTACTCTGCCCACTAACAGCTGGGAAAGTGGTAGGCAGGAAGAGGAAGGGGCAGCTGGAGCCAGGCCCAGGGCACCCCTCTAGAAATGGGCTGCCTTGGGCCACTGCTGGAGGGCAGTCTGCCTAGGGTGGTGGTGGGATAGCAGTGCCCCTGAACTGGCAGCACATAGAGGGTCCCTTACAATGGTACACAAGCTAGAGGCTTCCTGACACAAGAACACGTGCCTCTGAGGGCAAATCATGTGTGTGCATGGGAAGCAGCACCAAGATCCAGGTGATAGCCAGTGGGACAGCCCATTGGCATCCAGCAGAGAGGGGTGCACTCCGCAGAGCTGTCTCCAGACAGTCAGCTGGACCCTGGAGCTAGAACCCATCTAAGGCCCCGTGAGGGCCTTGCCCACACCCTACCCTGGCTCCCACCTGTCTGAACGTGGACAGACTCCTGCAACCACTTCCCTGGCTCTAGCATCTCGGATGCAGCTGACGCCTGTCTGTGCTGTACCCCAGGGTGGGGGTGCTCACCAAGAGGAGTTTGCAGTAGTCAGGTTTTCACTTCCACACCAGACACTGCAGGGGCTTGGAAGTGCCTGGCGTTTTTGCTATCTGAAACTGGGAGGGCAAATTGAACTTTTAACACTTGGTCTTCAAAACCTTTCTCTTCTCTTTAGGGCAATATAGACTTTTGCACAAACGTCAGCAGCAAACAAACTTGCAGTTAGAGGATCAAAAAAGACCGTTTCCCTCTCAAGAGATGAGATGCTAAGAATATGGCAGGGGAATCAAAGGGGATCTTCAGTCGAGTGACCCGGGTTTAAACCCTGCCTCTGCTCCTGTTCAGCTGGTGGCGGAGGACAGACCACTGGCCACTCAGAGCCTCCGCTCTCTCTCAGCCCCCACTGCACAGGGCTGTTTGTGCAGATGAAATGCGCTGAGGATGTGACACAGCTTTGTGACATGAAAGAGCCTTGCAAATGTTAGTTATTATGAGCAAAGATGAAGCGCCTCAGACACAAACAACAAGCTGACAGAAAATAAGCCTGCTTTGTCCAGGACTTTCCAGGCAAGCATGATAATCCTGATAACAATAATCACAGTAATTATAATAATAACCCCTTCATCTGAGGAGCTGCTTTAGATTGTGCAGAGTTTTCCTTCATCTAATCTTTGTGGCCAAGTAAAGAGTGAGAGGAACACACACACACACACACACACACACACACACACACACACCCTTTTCCCTTGCAGGGAAAACTCCATTGGCCCCACCTTGGCCCCTGTGCTGCAGTTGTCCCTGAACCCAGCAGAGGGCAGGAGAGCATAGGCCAACCAGAGAGGGACATGCAGAGCTGAGGACCAGGTGGGTCTTTGGGATGCTGACCAGATCCTCAGGGGGAAGGGGCAGAGACCCCCTGCTGAAGGCCCTGCTTGGGTGCTGCAAACCCAGTCAGTGGAAGAGGGCAGTAAGGACAGTCTGGGTCCTTGGCAACTGCCAGACCCACCTGGCCCAGACCTGGACCTTTGCAGAAATGTCGACATGTTCTCCCTCACAAACAGGGGAGCCCCTTCCCTTCGACTCTGCCTTTGGGCTTCAGAACAGTGGGGGGCAGTGGTGGTACTGGATGTGGCCATTTGTGCTCTGGTGGTGCCCAAACCGGGTGCGGTTCCATGGCCAGGTGCCAAGCCTGCTCGGGGCTCACTCCTTACTTGGGCTGAGGAGTCTGAGCAAGGTCCGTGCCTACAGCATGCTGTCACAGGGCCTCTGGGGCTGCGGGACCTGTGGGTCCATCATCTGCTTTAAGGAAGGAAACGTTCCTGGTTCTCCCAAAAGACCCTGCAGCAGAACTGAGGCCTGGGCGCCGCTGCTCACCCTGCTTCCCACTCCATCCTCTTGAGCCCGGCCACCCTGCCTTGGCCAGCTCTCCACTCACCCTGCACAGCACTCCATCCTCTCGAGCCCGGCCACCCCCTCCAGCCTCAGCACCCACACACTGAGCCACCAGCTGGCCATGTTCATCCAGCCCTCCTTGTTCATCCCTGTGCTCAGTGCCACCCTCCTCCGCCCCTCCCTGCCCTCTCCCATCCGTCCGTCCATCCCTTAATCATCCCTCCTGGCCTCTCTTCTCTCTCTCTAGGCTCCCACCATTCGTCCTCCCATTTCCTGCTCACCCCTCACCCCCCTATTCATTTATCCACTGTCCACCTACCATGTGGCAGGCAGGGGTGGGGTCTTGGTCTTCGGAGTTTTCAGATTTGGCCTAAAGGGAACACGCTGTCCAAATCTCCCCAGCCCACTAGTCTGTTCCTTGAACACAGGGGAGAAGGGCTTCCCCTCCCTCTGCCTGTGGTGCCAACTCTGACAGGGGCCTGTGGCCTTGTGATGGAAGCCTTTCCTGAGGTCTCCAGCCTGGGCTTTGTCCTCAGCCCTTCGAGAGCCTTCCCTGCTCGGGGCCAGGCTGCCTCATGGAGGCAAAGGGTAGGTTCATGGTCCTACCTTCAGGAACAGTCAGAAGCCTGGGGACTTCCAATTGCCTGGGAGCAGCTTTCCCTACACAGAAACTTCTCCTGCTTACTGTCTACCTTCCAGATCAGGGCTGGGGGACTGTGGACTGAGCCCCCTGAGGCCCAGTCATTCATTCCTAACTTTATGTCTAAAAGTTCCTCTGAGAAACCACCTATCAGTCCCTGCAATTGGTGTGGCTTCCCACCTCTGGCCCTGGCCCTGGCCCTGGCCTGAATTCAGTAGAGGCAGCCAGGGCAGCCAGTAGGCAGTGCCCTGCCCAAGACTGTGGTCTACTGGAGGCAACAGGCATATCAACTGTGAAGCCTGGGAGGGCTCCTCTGGGGGCCACCGGGTCTGGGCCTCAGGAAGAAGCACTTGTCAGGGCTGGGGACATGAAGATTATATGTAATAGACGGTGGCTACCAGTCAGCCGTGCACAGAAGCCAGGGTATGACCCAGCCACTGGTCTTCCCTGGGGGCCCTTGAGGAGGTAAGGAAGGAATTAAAGGGAGATGGACAGAGACCTATAGCCGAGCTGAGGGCCTTGCTGGGCAGTAGTGGGCCCTGGAAGGTGCCAGATGTTCTTCCAGCCATCAGTAAAGTCAAGGACAATGGTGGGGCTTGGAGGTCCAGTGTCCCTTAGACAATAAACCAAGAACAGCCATCCTGCCTGCGCACAGATGTCCCAGGGGTGTGGCACAGACCACATCTCCACCAGGCTGCTGGTTACGAGTGTGTTTGTGCACTCCACCCTTGTGAGGCAGCTTGGTGGTCTGTCGCACAGCAGCTCCAATGGTGGGACAACTTCCCCGTGGAGCCTCACAGAGCAAATGCCCAGGACACACAGCCTCCCTGTGCTGCCGGGGCTTCCTACCTGCTCAGGGTGTGCGGAGGCTGCTGGCAGAGCATAGCTCCCGAGGGGCACTCGGACCCCATTAGTATCTGTACAGAGTGGCCGGAAGGCCTGGAAGGAGGTGCCAGGGTGAAGCGGTGCAGGGCAGAGCTGCAGCTGGAGGGGCTGCCCGTCACATTAGTCACACTAGACTGCCCTGGGCTCTCAGGGCAGTAGTGTTCTGCTGTCACCATACTCAAGGTCCCCGAGTGTGGACTGGGGATACTACATGTCCAAAGCTCCAATCGTCACCCTTTTGGGACAGCCTCCTGAGACACCTCTTCCTCTTGGTGCCCTCTCCCCTTGGTTGGTCCAGACCTGCCTGTCAGGCCTCTTGGGCACCGAGATGGGGGCTCAGCAAACAGCTGAGCCACTAAGCAGGCATTATGAGGACACAAATAAACTCCGAGGTGAATGGGACAGAAATTTCCAAATCCATGATGCCCTCACCCTCCTCACTTCTGAGCCCAGGGTACTAAGATAGGAGAAAAGAACTAAAATTGGATAGACGAAATTTCTAAGAAATGAACAAGGACAGAATGAAATTACCCACAGAGAGCTTAGTCAAAGGGAAAGAAAAGTAACAATGGCCAACCTCATCTCTTCAGAACACAAAGTGACGATGGTGAATAGTTTAATTAGGGCTGCCTCGGCTGGGAGAGATTAGCAGCCCAATTATGGAGGAGAAAGGACGCTGCTCAAGTCCACACAGGAGGCGGGGCCAGGCCAGGGCTGGCGGGTTGGGCTGATTGGAGTCTCTGCCGGATCACTCACTGACACCCCTTGCCGTCCCCTCACCCCTCCACTGGATGTCGGTTCCCTGCCATTCATTTGGGTTATTTATGTTGATGTGCAGCTACTGTTTCTGTTGGGAAAGGAGTGGATTGCCTTGCTCCCTGGATTTTGGAAGTCTTGGGCTTCTGGTCATGCTCTGCCTCTGGCTGGCTCTTGGGACCCCGAGTCTCCATGGACCAAGCGCACAAAGAAGGAGCTAGCTAGATCCGTGGCTTCCAAAGGGTGGTCTGTGGTGCTTTGGGGAGGTCTCTGAGGTTCTTTTGGGGGAGTCTATGAGCTGGAAACTGTTTTCACAACAATTCTAAGATGTGGTTTGCCTTTCTACGATGCTAATATCTGCAGCAGCCACACTGACGAACAAGTGGGCCCCTCAGCAGGAAGCAAGGCCACGGGTGGAACTACCTCCTGCCACTGAGAAAAAGCCGTGAGTGGTGGTGACGCCTGTAGTCCCAGCAGCGTGGGAGGCTGGGGCAGGAGGACTGCAGGTTCAGAGCCAGCCTGGGCAACTTAGAAAGGCCCTGAGCAACTTACAGAGACTCTGTCTCAAAAAATTAAAAAGGGCGGGGGATGTGGCTCAGCGGTTAAGTGTCCCTGGGTTCAATCCCTGGTACCTAAATAAAACAGTGAAGCAAATATGAGTTTTACTGAAGGATGCTCTTGTTGAAGTAAAAGAAATGACGAGTCTTTAAGTGTCTCCACCCTGGAGTTCATGCCCAGCATCTATCTATCGGATGGAATGGGAAGCAAGACACTTCCGGGTTAGAGGTGATGGGGTGGCTGGGGTGCTGCTGAGCTACCCCTTTTCTCATAGGACACCACTTGAAAGAACACTTGAAAGACAGAGAAAACAGTGGGGATTCAGATTTGGATCTCTGGCAGTCTTTTTTCTCCAAAATGAACCAAGTGAGCCTATCATTCCAACGAAATGAACTGACGTATTTGTTACCAAAAAGACAACATTCCGGATTTCAAGTGAAAAAATTTCCAGAATATTGGAAAACTTGGACTCCCTACCATAAGCTGACAACCCCCCTACACTTAAAGGCTTCTCTCAAACTACCATGGTCAAGTTTTGAAGGGTAATTATTAGAAAAGGCTAGTAAAAATACTCCTTCCTTTCCCAACTGTGCACTGGTGAGGGGCCAGGATTCTCTACAACCACAGCAACACGACACAACAGGCTGCGAGAGAAACCCCGGAGAACCAGCCTCTAACAGCAGGCGAGACTTCAAAGAGATTTGCAAAGAAATAAACAACGACATTCTTCTAAATAGAACATTTATGGAAAATATAGTAATTTTTCATAAAAATGTTATTTATGTTGATGTGCAGTGGGTTCGTTAGGTTTTTTTTTTGTGTGTGTGGTGCTAGGGATTGAACTTGACCTTGTGCAAGTACTCAGAGCTGCAGCCCTAGCCCCCCACACCCCAGTTTTTTTTTCAGACAGGGTCTCCCTAATGTTGTCCAGGCTGTTCTTCAACTCCCAGGCTCAGGTGACCCTTCTTCCTCAGCTTCCCAAGTAGTTGGGATTATAGGCACACACCACTGTGTCCATCAATTATTATTATAGTTATTTTTAAATGAAGAACTATTTAAATTTTTTCTTATTAATTTCTAATGCAATTATGTATAATGTCTACATAAACAAAATGTTTGTCGGGGTCTGCAATACTTTTTAGGAGCCTAAACCCAAATGATTGAGAATTGGTAGATAGACTATTCTTTCTCAAACATCTTTCCCTAGTGCTGTCTTTCCCAAAGTCCTGCCCAGCTGTTGACTAACATTATTTTTCTTAGATCCATTATACCCCTCTGGTAAATGAAGAATCTGTAGAAAGTATTTTAGATAGAAGACAAACTTGACAATGGCTATAATTCACTATTTTAAAATTGTGTAAGGCCCCTTGCAGGCTCTCAGGCCGAGCCCTTCTTTCTCTTTGTTTCACAAGGGAGAGAGTTCTGAGGTATTAAGCATGTGCTAGCACCAGCCTGAGACTTCCTCCTGTAGGTTCTCTGACAGGTTGAAAGAGACGAAGGAATCATTCTGTGACTTGGAGGAACCCCGCTATTCAGTGCTGTGATCCTGCTCCGCCCATCTCCCAGACTGCTAGCATGTGACTCCATTGGAGGGGCCCTGGGCAGATGGTCTTGTAGGGCCTTCTGGCCAGCAATGGAAGGTCCATTTGGCTGGTGAGGCCTCCAGCTGCTGAGGTCTGATGGATCCACAGAAGACCTCACGGGCTGGGAGGCGGGGTTTAATCTGTAGCCAACACCTCCCAGTTACAAAACCAAGAACTAGGACTTCTGGCCCAAGGTTAGTGTTGGGGAAGAGCCTGGGGGGGGGGTGAGGTGGGGCCTCCGGGTTCAGTGGTCAGGATAGGCTGAGCTGACCAGCCCAGAGGGCCAGTGAGCCAGGCCTCCTCCGTGTCTACTGTGAGCCTTGGATTTGGCAAGACAAAGAGATGCACGCAGGCCTAGGCACTCAGAAGTCTGGTGGTCAAGGAGGAGCCCTGAGAGATAACAGTGGCCAGTACGGAGCGAGCACTGACTGTGGACTTTCTTTCTCATACATGGTAGTTCACAAGTCCTGCCAGTCCCTTCATTTTATAGTCAGAGAAGTGGAGACAGCTGAGATGTGAGACTTGCCTGTGCTCACTCAGTGGGGAGGTTGGGGATCTGCACTCTGACCCCTGGCTCCTCTGCAGCCCTGCAGCCCCTGCAGTGAGGCCTGGGTGGGATTGGGGGGGCGTGACCCAGGCCATCCAGCAAGCCAGGGGCAGGGCTGGACAGGAGCTGCCAGCCCTGTTCCCGTGCAGGAGGGGTGTGGGAAAGCCTGGCATCTGGGAGGCTTTCTTGCTGCCATCACCTGCTCTCCTCAGTCGTGCCCCAAGCGGGTGGAGCTCCCAGATGGCCTGGCTGGTGCCACCCTGGGGACTCAGTGTTAGGGCTCTTCAATGCTGGCAGTGTTTGCAGGAGGCAGGTGGGATGGCGACAGGTGTGAAAAATAAGTGTGACAAATTCTCCCATCAACAACAACACAGGCGGGGCAGAGCGGCGCCCAAGGCTGTGCACCAGCTGGGCCAGGCAGTCCCACTGGTCGCCGGGGAGGGGCAAAAGCACAGAGGAGCCAGGGCTGGAGGCCAGCTGCTGGGGCTCTCAGTGCCTGGCCCTGAGAGAAGATCATGGGGTAGGGGTGGCTCAGGGCTGTGAAAGCCTCTGGGGGCCGGTCTGCTTGTCACATGGGCGGGGAAGGAGGAGGGAGAGGCTGCGCTCTGCTCAGCGAGTCCAGCTCAGGGACAGGTGGATGAGGGCTGCTCCAGCCTGAGCACTGGCCGCTGGCAGCTTTCTCCAAGGCCTGGAGTTGGAGTGCAGGGCCTTCCTCCCCAGGTGGCCTCTGCTGTCCTCCTCATCCCTGCACTGCTGCTGAGGAACGACCTGGTGGCGGGGGCAGAGCCGAGGTCAACTCTGCCTTCGGCTGGGGAAGAGCTGCTCAGGGCCCGCTCAGAGACGGGGCAGCAATGGAACTCCCCTCCCACCTTGGGGGAAGCTGTGCCTTGCCTCAGGCTGGCACTCACTCTCTGAAAAGTTCAGGGCCACCAAGGAGGCCATCAGGCGCCACCTGGGCTCTGTCCTCCAGGGCACTGCTTGTTCTCCTTCAAGCCCTCTCTCCTCCTTCTCCTTCTTCCACGGTCTCTCCTACCCTGCTATGGCAGAGCCACCCACGTGGCACGCCTGTTGGAGTTAGAGAAAGGCAGCTCCTTCTCTGGGTTGTGTGGCCTAACAAGTGAAGAGCAGGCTGGTTTCTTCCCTGGCTCCATGGTTAGGAGCTTCTGCAGCCGCAATGTGCTGTGTGACCCAGCTGAAGTCAATGGGATGTGAATCTAAGTTTTCTACTTCTGGGCCAAGGCTCCTAAGATGTCTGTGTCCCCTGGAGGCAGATAGTGACAAAGTCCTAAGAGGGGGTAGTTCCATAAGATGGAAGGAGCTGATCCATGAGTCATCGTGTGGAGGAGAGCCACCCACCCACTAAGAGCACCTGCCCTGGACTATTAGATGAGCAAGAAATATGTTCTATTGCACTTGAATGATAAGACATTTTGGGAGTATTTGTTGTAGTAGCTGGTGGTATCTTCACTAATACATCCTTGCTAGTTTTGTTTCTTGTGTAACATCTAGTCTCTACTAAGCCTTAGATCATGGATTATCAGGCACTGTCCCCTTCTGTTTGCTTCAATGAACAATAGAGTACCCTCTCAATAAGACAGTGAGCTGGTGAAGGGCAAAGGTCAAGTTTTCTAGAGTCTCAAAAAAGAATCTGAGCCTTGCCATCTGCCTTCCTTCAGAATGGAAAGTCATGCCCCACACAGTATCTTCTCAGACTTGCCTACTCACAGGCCAAGTCTACTACTGTATCCACGGAACACGGCATGGCACTTAGGAGGCTCTCATTAAATGGCTGTTAAACTTTCTGCTGTGCTGCATACCACCTCAAGTATAATTTACTTAGTATTTTTCATTTAGCTTTTTTCTTATTTAAAATGAAAGGAAATTTAGCATAATAAACAATATTTATAAAGACTTTTTGTGTGTGTGTGGTGCTGGAGATTGAACCCATGGCCTTCCACACTCTGGGCTACACCACCGAGCTACACCCCAGCCCTGAAAGGATGCTTGCTGTGTGTTTTTGTCTTTTTTTAATATCTATTAAAGCAAATTAATAACTATTGAGATAAAAGCCAACACGTTCACCCATTACAATAAAATCGGCTGCTTCCCCACTTTGGGGAGCACGGTTTCAGCACCCAGCATAAGCAGGTACCCCAGGAGCTCAAGGAACACAGGTAGGATCAAGGAGTTGGTGAGCCCCTGGGCAGGGCACCAGGAACAACTCACTTCACCTCTCTCTCTTCTTCCTGACCCCCAGCTGGGCCTCAGTTTGGTTCTGTGAAGCCTGACAAGGACCCTGGTTACTGGGGTGGGCTTGCTGGGGGACAGACAGGGGCGGGGGCTGCGTCCCTCTCTGTCTCGTCTGCTCCCTTGGTTCCCTGGCCTTTGTGTCAAGGTGCAATGAACTCACGGGTGGTCCTGGCCCCCCAGAGCCTGTGGCANCCCACCCTCAACTCCCCACCTCAGCAGCCAGTTTGAGGCCTTGTTTTTGTTGGGGGTTTACTCCAAATCGCTTGGACTCGTGTGCAGGGACCCAGGGACTCTGGCCTGCTAAGGATCTCTTGTTATGGTGCCTTTGGTCTCCTAGCTGCCAATATCTCTCAGAAGGGCGCTGGGAAGGAGCAGGGAGGTCAGAGGAAAGTGGGAGAGATCCCCTGTCCCCGCCTGTCCCCAGTAGCCCTGTGGCTGAGAAGGCTGGAGCTCCAGCAGGGTGGGCCATCTCCCCTGCACAAGACAAGAGTCTGGGAGGCTGCAACTACTGATTCCTGGAAGTCCCAGAAGCCAAATCCAGATGGTTTCCTTCCATGCTCTGAAGACCCACGCTCAGCCACCAGATGGACTTCAGCGAGACCTCCAGGAGAGACGCTCTGTGCCCTTCATCCTACATTTAGACTTGACCCGCTGAAAAGGCGCGGGGGGGGGGGGCTGCTCTGGCCTCCCCATCCCAACCCCTTTCTTCTGCTCCCACTCAGTGCACCGTCTTCCTCCTCCCCCTCTTGTTCTGCGGCCTCCCTCTCCTGTCTGGGGCCTGGCCCCTGGGTGTCACTCCCTGTTCCCGGCAGCATGCTCTACTCTGCTTCACCGTGGTCCCCCTGAGCCCTCTGGTCTTCGTTGGGACCCTGTTACCCCACCCCATGTCAGATGCTCGTATTCCCCAAACCCTTCTTGCTGTCTCAAGCCTCCTGCTCCCTGGACCAGACCTCACCTGAGCCTCCTTCTGTGCAGGATGCTGAGTGGACCCACCTGGCCCCTCTGGGTCAATGGTTCCACAAACCTAGCCCTCTGCTCCTGGCTTTCCAGCCATACTGCTTCCTGTCTCCCTGCTTTTTGCCACATCAGCACACCACTGCAACTGTGGACTCATTTTAAAAAATGACATTAAATTGACTGTTTTTAAAAAATTCATTTTTCCTGTTCTACAATATTCACAAAGTCAAGTTTGTGTGCTCATTTTTCTAACATACAATAAAATACGTAAAACCACTAAAACAAAAGGAGTCAGTCTATATGAACCTCCAGGTCACTTGTGTGCCCCAGGAATGCTCACACCACTCTCTGTGGACACACAGACCCTATCTAGCAGCCTTTCTGGGCTTCCATCCCACATGATAGAGGCCCCCAAAGTTGGCTCCACTCTCTTCCCTCCCTCTGTTCCTGCAGCCAGCTGATCCCCAGGAACTGCCACTTGTCTGGACAAAGGTCTGACCTGGCCATAGCTTCCCACTGCCCGCCATGGACCAAGCCACCTCACCTGCCACCTAGTCTCCTTGCTCAGGTGTGCCCATGTTCACCTTCCACTTCACCATCTGCCTCCTTTCCCATGGAGGAGCTGGGGACAGGCCTTTGCTGAGACAGCGAGATGATGGTGGGAGGGAAGCACGGGATAGACACCTCAAATCAATGCTAGCAGTGTCAAAATAACGGTACAGCCCTCTGTTGTGCCACGTGTCTCTGTGAGTGATGTACTGGGAATGGACAAAGAAGCAGTGCAGGAGCCACCCAGGGCAGGTGGCTGCTCATGCTACCCTGGGCTCCTGCTTTGTTCAGAGAGCAGGTGAATTGGACCCTGAGCTTGGGGCATCTCTCAGAGCCAGCTGGCCACTCTACCTCCAAACCAACTTCAAAAGGGCCTCCCAGAATTCTGGAAGGAGGGAGCCGGACTCCTCCACCTGGTGAGTCTTGGAGGCTGGCTGGAAAAAGTCCCTCTGAGGGAGTTCCACCCTACCAAGAGGGCACACCGGGTACCATATACAAGAACTAGGCCTGTTTCTATGGAACCCGGGAAGGCAGGGGCAGGGGCCAGAGCTCTACCCAGTGAGTTCTCCCAAGATGGCCCTGGCTGGACAAATGCTTGCTCTCCAAGGACAAGGCCATGCTTCAATTAGCTCTCCTCCCAGGAGCGGCTCCACTGATCCCATAAAGGAAAGGCCCAGCAAGCTCCCAGGGCTGCAGACCCCCGCAGCAGCTGCCAGTCTGGGCCTCGCCTTTGCTCGGTCCATAGGCCGCATTGTGCCTGGGCCCCTGCTGCTCCTTTCACTCCCTTTGCCTGGCCAGGGGAGGCGGTGCCTTTGAAATCCTGCTTTCTGTTCCAATTGGAAACTTTGCTCAGAACCAAAATTAGAGAGGCTGCACAATCAGCTTGCAATTTAAAATGCCACCCAGGCTCCCCTGGTCCCCCCTTTTCAAATGTCATCTTAATTAGATGGAGCCTGGCTCCATGTTTTCTGAATCTCAAGGTAACTTCTCTAGGACACGTCCCTACTTGTAGTTTCTTTTGTCTTCAGTGTAAGGAGAAGGGAGTGACTGGAGGCCCAACTGTGGGTCAGTGGCTGAGGCCAGCTGCCCCTGGCTCCGGAGGCTGGAGAAACACTGATCTGTGGGGTTGGAGAGGGCTGGTCCTGAGGTCCACTCCACTGAGTCCAGCATAGCACTCTCCAGGCTTCTCTCCTGGGCAGGAATCTATGCTGGGGGTTGGCAGGAGAGACTGAAGAAGCCGGGGTGGTCTGGTCAGCTCTCCTCCTCCCTCACCAGCCCACCCACCTTCCTCACTTGGCTGGCCACTCACTTCCTCTGCTAACTATCCCTTGGGACAAAGAGGGAACAGGTAGCATTGGGGCTGACTGCCTTTGGCAATTTTGAATATGTCAATCCACTGTGGCCACCAAGGGCTTTTGTTATGGCTGAATCATGCCCACCCCTGCTCCATTCATGTTGGTGTCCTGACCCTCAGTGCCACACAGTCACGAAATTGGACCAGGGTCTTTAAAGAGGTGATTGAGTTAAGATGAGGTCATCAGGGTGGGCTCTGATCCAATAATGACTGATGTCCTTATAAGAAGAGATCAGGACACAGATTCCTATAGCAGGAAGACCAAGTGAAGACACAGAGAAAAGACAGCTGCCTACAATTCAAAGGGGAGGGTCCTCAGAAGAAACCACACTGCCATCTTGATAGACCTCTGGCCTGCAGGATTGCACGAAGATGAATTTCTGTTATTTCTGTTACTGGTCTGTGCAACTTGGTGAAGGCAGCCCTAGGAGACTAACAGGCCCCAAGAACTCTCCTGTGATTGGGAGCGGGGACCCTGAAGACGATTCCCATTTAGCCACAAGGCCACCTAGGGTCCAGGTCCTGCCTCCAGCGTGCTCTTGCTCCCCCTCCCCCTCCCACTCCTCCGCCTGCCCACCTCATTCCCCAAGACAGCTCCTAAGACAGGCCCAGAACCTTTATGCAGGCCCCTCCTGGGCCTGGGTCTGTGAGATGGACTCGGTATTTCCAAGAGAAGGCTTTTCCTCACACTCCCAAGGAAACCAGGCATTTTCTGCTCCTCTCACCCAACCTGCTCTTCTTTTCCTTAATAGCACTTATCACACTGTGTAATTGGACAGGTTTGTTTGCTTGTTGACGCTTTCTCTTCCCAGGGTGATCAAGTCCTGTGAAGTCAGGGCCCACATGGGCTTTGCTGCTTAGTTACAAGGTTCTGCTTGTGCAATGAATTATTCCAGGCCATCCGTGGAGGGTGTCAGGGGCCATCTCCTTGTCCTTAGAAGGCCTAGCAGAGAAGGGGTGAGCCAGAGTTAGGAAGCAGAGGAGGGACTGCCCAGAGCTGCCTGGACAGGAAACCAGGACAGCTAGGTCTCGGGGCAGGCTGAGAGGGGAGCTGAGAGGCCACAGGTGGAGAAGAAACACCAGTCAGCCCTGCCTGTGCCAGACGCCTCCAAGCAGAGCTGTCAGAGCAAAGCGAGCTGGCACCGCTCCAGCAGAGGTAGACAGTGTCCTCCCTCGACACCTACCTGTCAGCTGAACATTGACACAACCACGTGGGTGCAGCCTGAATGTGTAGGCACAGACCAGGTCACCTGCTCTCAGCCAGCCCGAGGTGGGTGGTCAGTGAAGCTGTGAAACTGAGTCACACAGAGCACAGGGCTGTTCTGCAGGGGCGGAGGCCTTCACTTCATCATCTAAACCTCCAGCCCTTTAGTATTTCTCCTAAGAGGTTGTCTGGTTTGGAACATTACAAATAAAATCTGAAGAAAGTACATGAATAGAAAAGCAGATGATGTTTGCCTGTATTAAAAGAGGCGGGGAAGGAAGTTATAATAAAGTGATCTTTGAGCTTAATTGTGTAACTATGTCCACTCAGGTCCTTTCTCCCTTCAAGGACTAAGAGAAACCAGTCTTTTCTTTTGATGGTATGAAAGACAACTCTCCACAAAGTTAAGATGTGATGTAAAGTTGAACAAGGTGGCGCTCGCCTGTAATCCCGGAAGCTTGGGAGGCTGAGGCAGAAGGGTTGTGAGTTCAAAGTCAGCTTCAGCAACTTAGTGAGGCCCTGAGCAACTCAGTGAGACCCTGTCTCTAAATAAACTATAAAAAAGGGCTAGGGATGTGGCTCAGTGGTTAACTATCCCTGGGTCCAATCCCCAGTACCAAAAAAAAAAAAAAAAAAAGACGTGATGTAAGTTCAGCAGGTCTAACATATCCCTTACCTTGAACAATCAGGGAAGAATTTTCATTAATAGCCCACGCCTTCTTTAACCCATTGAATGAATGGTAAACATTTCAATATTAACAGCTTGATAGACCAGTAATCTGCTTTCCAGGGATGGCCTCAAGTCCAGATCAAGCCCTGGAGATACGACAGGGATTTGGGGCAGGCACTCAGGACTCTGGCATCTAGTACCACAGACAAAGCCACTGAGCACCAAGGAACACAGACAGGGGGCGCTCTTTGTATCCGGGTTGAGATGGCTGGTCTCCTGGGAAAATGGCATGGGCGTGGCTCCCATCCTCTTCTGGGATGTGCATCCCCAGGTCTCTCCCCTGGACCATGGGCTCCTATGCTAGCCTCCTTCTTGTATCCAGAATCTGCTAACAGGCTAGGCACACAGTAGGTGCTCAGTATATATCTGTTGAATAAACTTGGTAGGGAAAGATCCAAGATGCATTGAAGCTAGAAGTTAGAACACCTGGGGTGCAATATGGGATTCTATTCTCAGTGGCCTTTCACATCCCCTCCCCCTTGCTAGGCTCTGTAAAATGAGGGCCATGTGCTGGATGGATCAGAGACGGAGAACTGGATTCAACTTGAGGTCCAGCTCCAGTCAAGCAATAGCTTGGCAGTGGCTGCCTGGGGCACTGGCTTTATAGAAAGGGCTGAGGCCAAGTTCAGAGTTGTGAGTGGTAAACAGTGACTGCCAGGGACAAGAGTTGGTGGTTAATGGCAGTGCACAAGCCACACCGGTGCCACTCTTTTGAGCATGATCATCTCTGAGGTGGTGTCAACCACCACTGTAGGATGTGGCAGCAGACTGCAAGTTGTCTGAAGGCCAGCAGGGCTTCTTTTGCTCCAAGAGTGAAGAAGCAGATAGACATCCAGGGCCTCACCAGCCAGATGCCAGCTTGGCTCTGCCCCTCTAGTATGGTGCGTCCCCTCCTTCCTATTTTGGGAGGATGACTCCTGGGGCACAGGTGTGACTCAGTTTGTGTGCCAGGACACACTGGTGGAGTCTGCATTGGGAATGCCTCCTGCCCACTTAGACCCCTGGCTCTTCTCTGAATTCCACATTGGGTTCTGAATTGTACTAACTGGTTGATGATGGGTTTCTGTGAGTCACTCCTGAAAACAAGGCTGGAGGCAGGAGCTACATCCAACTCTTGACACACCTCACCCCAGTCATAGGACAGGGCACAGAGTTGGGCACACCAATAGCAGGGGTGAATTCACAGGAAACTGTCCTAAAGTGGGCAGAATGAGCAGTTGCAAGCTGAGGAGGACTCCCGTGGCCTTCTCCACAGATCCTGCCTTGAGGGACCTTGGAGTCCTGATTTAGGACAGGGTCGGGGGTTCCAGAGATGGCATAGATGGACCTGAGCCAAGGCTGGGGAGAAAGATGGCTTATACTGGGTATGTGCCGAGTACCTGCCACAGCATTTAGCTCCCCAGAGAAATTTAGGTGGATTATTTATAGATACAAAAAAAGTGTTTTTCCCTCCCCCATGAACCATTCAATTAATTATAAAGCAGCTGTTTTTAATAATTTGGAAGATGTACGGAAAGGGAAATGTCAGGGCAAGTTTTAAGTACAAAGTTGAGGACCCAAGACTAGGTGGGGATATCAGGAACTCAGGTAACATGCCTCACAACTGGCAGGGTAGGGGATGGCTGTGCCCAAGTGCCCTCTGAGCAGTGGCCAGCGCCTCACCCCAAGCAAAGGGCACTGTTGGCCACAGAGAGGAGTTTGGTTCTAACTCCCAGTGTGGTGGGAAGTCATGGAAGATTTTGAACAAGGGAAAAGATGGCTCATGCTGACTGCCATATGCATCCAGACTGGGGCTGGGAGAGCTGGCAGAGTGGCCCAGAGACACCAGGGAGGCCACTGTGGTCATCGGAAGGGAGATGGTGGCGGTTAGAGGGTGCTGCCTGGAAAGGCACTTAGAAATGATGCTGTCTGCTCTCTCTCATCACATAAGCTGGGAAACTGAGGCAGAGAAGGGCTTAGTCCAAGGGCACGGAGCCAGAAGGCAGGGCTGGGGTTTGAGTCTGGACCTTTCTGACCTCACAGCCTGTGCATTTGGCTTCCCACACTGCTTCTGGAAGAAGATGGATCTTCAGAAGCAGATCTGAGCGGGGATGAACCTACGAGGTGTTTCACGGTCCGTTGATGTCTGCAAGGTGGGGAAGTGGTTAGAAGCACTAAAGGGCCAAACCCCCTCACCAGCTGCACAGCCGGGCCCTGCTTCCTTGTCTGTGTGGCTGTTGCAGGTTTCGCGGCTCACAGCGCCTCGGTCAGCACCAGTGGCCTGGGCTCAATGCCCCAGCTGGCGTCAGGGCCCTGGGAAGTGAGGGACTGTGGCCTTGCACTGGGCAAGAGAGACATGCCTGAGGCTGCTTGGCATAAGCGGGCAGATGAGAGCGACGGTGTCAGGGAGGCAGCAGTGGCCAGTGTCTGGCTTCTCCAACCAAAGCTGTGGTTCTCCAGAATGTTGACCAAGTGGAGACAGCCAAACTCTAATTTGTAAAATGAGGTTTAAGTAAAATTCCTCACATTGGCAGTTCAACTGGCAGAACTGAAGGAGCCCAAGAAGACACAGGCACCAGCACTGCCCACCGAGGGCTCCTGGGGCAGAAGTCTGATATTCAGATCTGTTTGTATAAAAGCATACATATATTTTTTTTGTACTGGGGATTGAACTCAGGGGCACTTGGCCACTCAGCCACTCCCAAATTCCCCTTTTGTGTTTTATTTTGTATTTATTTAAGTCACTGAGTTACTTAGGACATCACTAGGTTGCTGAGGCTGACTTTGAACTTGTGATCCTCCTGCTTCAGCCTCCTGAGCTGCTGAGATGACAGGTGTGAGCCACTGCACCCAGCGTGTGTGTATATCTATCTCTCTCTCTATATGTATATCTTTTAAAGTTTTAATTATTATTATTTTTTTTTGAGATGGGGTCTTGCCATGGGACCCAAACTGGTATCAAACTCCTGGGCTCCTGGATCCAGCCATTCTCCCACCTCAGCCTCCTGAGACCCGAGCAGCTGGGACTCCAGGTGCACACCGCTATACCCAACTAAAGGATTCCTATTTGCTCCTCAGTAATAAACCCACCAGTGTCTGGCTTCTCCAACCAAATAGAAACATGAAGTCCAGGGAGGCAAGTATTTCACCCAGTGAGGCAGCTAAAGGGGGTAACCCTAGGTTTTAGTCTTGACTGTGCCACCTTCCCCAAAACCTTAGCACGTCAACCTGTAAATATGTTAAATATGCCAATGTCTCAGGGTGTTATGAAGATTAAGGGCATGGATACAAGCCGTCCAGGACAGAGCCTAGAGCACGGGGAGCAGTTGGTAGATGTCAGCTGTGCCTGACGCCCAGCTGGCCAGGGTGAGCTGTGGCCAGGAGCCAGGTGGGCATACCTTGACTTGGAGCAGCTGCCCATACATCTGAATCCCCTGCCCTGCGCAGCCACTGTGGCGTCCCTCCCGTTTGTGTGTTTCTCTTCTCTCCACTCCAGGCTCAGGGAGAATCACTCTCGGAGGCCATAGCTAGTAGCTGACCTGCCTGGGACAGAGTAGGTCCTGGATAAACTTTTTAAGGATCAGAGGAGGCCTCTTTGGAATGTGACAAAAGCCAGAGCCCCTCTCCTTGGAGAAGTGAAGACACATGGTCACACACACACACACACACACACACACACACACCAATTTGCTGTTCACTTCTGGACTTGCAGTCCCAGAATCCCAGGTTAGGACCACTCTGGAAAATTATAAAACCCAGGCATCTAGATGGTTTCTATGCCACAAAATCTGCTCTAGTTGCTTGGGACAAGGCTGCCTTCCCCATGCAAATTTAATGGCGGTTTGAGATCTTGGACACACATAAGTGGAAGTGTTTCCAACTCGGAGACTTCAGTTCTCAGAGGTTTTCAGGAGTCATTGAGAGCTACTTGATATATTGAGGCAACAGTTTATTGGGAAAAGTGATTCAGAGACAAGAAAGAAAGAGAAAAATGGATGCGCTGGAGAGACAGGGAAGAAAGGAAGGGAGAAATGGAAGTCCTCTAGGGCAGGGTGGAGTCGGGGGCAGGGGCCAGGCGGCACAGTGAGCCCTTGGCAACCACAGCTCTGCCAGTCACATGCAGCATCACGCCAGACCCTTCTGAAAAGGCTTTTATTTGAGAAAATTCCATGCAGCAGATCAGAGGAAGCAGGCCTCCCAGGGGATTTGCCTCCATCCATGCTTTAGTAAGAGCAAGAAAGCCGTTCTCTCTGCAGTGGGTAGCCCCAGGAAGGCCAGCTAACCTGGACCCAGGGTCAGGCCTTCCCCTGGAGAAGGAGGCTGAGAATGTTCACCTGGTCTGACTGAGGACCCTGGCACTTGCCTTTGGAGTCAGGTGCTGGCTCTGCCAACTACCTGCTGTGTGGCAAGTTACTCAACCTCAATCTTTCTGTGCCTAAAAAAGGAGCCTTCCCCAAACTTCTGTTATGTTTTCATAATTTCTGCTCAATCAGTGTGATACCCTTGTGTGTATAATGTGTTTCATTTACTTGATTCACTTTTAAAAATGTTAAGCCTGTGCTTTGGTCTTAGTCTCATGTCTTGACAATCACTAGTTACAAATTTATTTTTTGAATTCATACCAAACGACATATCACTATTAAAATGAAGCCCATCAGTTAGGGTAACACAGAAACGGGGCGTCTGGTGCAGATCTTGGTGCTTGTGTGCTCAGCATGGGGGCACAGTTGTTATCGTCCTTTCTGGTGGCACCACTGTCACACTGATCATTGCAGCCGGGGAGTGACCTACTCTCTCTCCCCCAAAGCCCAGACCCACCTGGTTCCTCTTTTACCTGCTTCCTCCACGCCCCACCTCCTATCTCCACATGGACAACAGCATCCCACACAAAGACAACTTACTTTTTAAACTGTCCAATTCTGTGTAAAGGAGGGAATGCCTGCCCAGCTGCGCCCCTTCCCTCTCTCTGTAGCCCTCTCCCCCAGTGTGGCAAAACCGGGATCTCTAAGCAGGGGAAAAGCCTCATCCAGCACTGCCTGGTTATTTTTCAATTCTGCCTCGCTGACTAACACAGCATTTCCTAATTACAACTCCACCAACAGGCTGTACAGTTTCATTAAAAAAGAAAAAGAAAAAAAAAAGAACCCAAATTCAAACCTTTCAAAAAATTCTTACCTTGTGAAAACAAACACACACACAAAGAAGCCAACTGGAACCAACTAGCAGGTGTATGCCGTCTGTGCAGCTGGGGGCCGTGTGTGAAGACAAGCAGACTTGGGTTTGGATTCAGGAATCCCAGGGCTGAGCCCAGGGCCTGCCCTTCCCGGCTGTGTGGCACTGGGAAGGCCCTTGACCTCTAGAAGCCCAGGCCTCCTTGTCAGCGCTAGGGTCAAGAGGGCGCTGTGTGGGTGAGGGCCAGGGCCGGGCAAAGCCTATGGGGAGACGAGGAGCCCTGGGCAGAATTTGGGGCTGGGAATGTTTTTCTGGTATGAGGGGTCACATTTGGGCCTGGCTTTGTAAATAGCTGGGAAGAAGGCAATGGGTCTTTGGGGGATTTACATTTGGGTACAGGGAGCCCATATGCTGTTCCTCAGTTAGCCTTGGACTAACCCCCAGGGGTAGATGCCTTTCCTACCAGGGGCCCAGCGCTTTCACCAGGATCCTGGAGACCTCATAAAGGAAATTTTAGGCATAGGAGGGTGGCCGCTTTTGAGTGGGGTCCCATTATCACTCTTAGATAATGTGCTCCTTGTAGGAAGAGGTCTGGGATGGCTGAAACTTCTGGAGAACTGGGGTCCCCAGAACCAACTCCTACTCTATCTTGGAGCCCCAGCCTGCTCTGTCACAGGCCAGGAGGATCTGGGAAGCACGGTGCTTTGGCTAGAGGCAGAGGGTTGCTTTCTAGTCTCCAGCAGCCCTGAGCCTTGCTGTTGGGGCCCAGCATGTTCTGGAGAGGGATGACCGCCTGGGCAGAGGTGCCTACAGGAGCCTTACTTTATGGCCTCAGTGTCTGTATGTCCCTGAGGGTAGGGACAGAAGCAGCTGGAGTGCAATCACACTGCTTAAGATACTCTGGTGAGATGGGTGAACCACTCTGCCTCTCTTCATGCAGGCGTCCTTGAGAGCAGCCTTGTGGCTGCTAGAACTCCACTGTGTATGGGAAACAAATGCTTCTCCCTTCAAAGCTGAGGGACTTTGTTTAGCTGAGCTCAATTCCGGAGCCTGTCACCCTGGCAACGGGTCTTTTGGGGATTTACATCTCATGCATCACAACAGGGGAACAGCCATTCAGCAAGTAATGGGGGTACAAAACCCCCACAACACAAAACTAGTGTGCCTCCCCCACCCCAAGAGTGCAGCCGCAGAACAAAAACCAGAATCAACAACAACAAAAATCTCCCACAAGCCCACTTGGCCTCTGCTGGCAATTAGCCAGAGAGGAATTCAAACTTAATCAAACTTTCATGTCTCCCTTGTAAAGCTCAGGAAATCAGTAATTGGTCTTATAATTGAATTTTCTGATCACGTATCAAAGGAATGGGTCCTGCCAAAGGCCAGCAATGGCCTGTCTCCAGTAAGGACAGCCAACGTCCCTAATGGAGCTCTGGGAGGTAGGGGAGGAGAGCAACTGCTGGTGGGCTAAGAATAGAGCCTGTTATTTATAACCAGAGACAGGCCAGTGGCAGCCTAGCCCTGCCCTTACAGAGCGGTCTCCCCCAAACACCCTCCTCAGGACTCCCAGGTTTCTGATTGAGAAAAGAAGCTGTTGGCAATCGTAGCAAAGGGGTGGGAGATGGGGGAGCAGAAGTGGGGGCCCATGTTGGTAACAGGAGCTCTTCCAGAGCATTGGGGACAGGTAGCACCACCTGACTGGGGCAGTGGCCTGAGTAGAGAGGAAGGGCTGATTCGAGAGCCTTCTGGAACAGGAAGTGGGACACAGAGGGTAAAGGAGGAACCCAAGGATTCAACCTGCAGGCTCAGGAGGGCGGTGGTGCCTCCCATATCCGGAGGACAGCAGAAGAGGCCCACTGTGTGCAGCCCAGCGTTGCATGGGCTGGGGCTGGGTGCCAATGACCCCAGCAACAGGAGTGCCAGCAGGTACGGCTCACTCCCAGCGTGCTCTGGCTAGGTGGTAGGCCCTGAGGTGAGCTCTACAATCCTCAGCTCATTTCATTCAAAACAGCCCAAAGGGGAAAGTGGTTTACTATTTCCACTTCACACCCCAGAAAAACAAGGCTCAGAGGGCGGAGGCGAAGGACCTGCCCACTGGTGAGCTGTGGAGCTGGGACTTGGATTTAGGACTGTTTGACCTCAGAGGCTGCAAGTTCAACCTCTAGTGCCAGACACCTTCCACCTGTAGATGATGATGTCTTGCAGCCAAATAGAGATAGTTACAAAAGGTTCCCAACATTAAAATGGGAGGTGCAGGATAGAGGTAGATGTTTGGAGTAGAAAAATCAACCTTAATTAATCCACTTAAAAATGTTAATTCTAGGGCTGGGGCTGGGGATCAACGGTAGCGCACTTGCCTGGCATGTGTGAGGCACTGGGTTTTATTCTCGGCACTGCATTTAAATAAATAAATAAAGGTCTATCAACACCTAAAAGAAATATTTTAAACAAATATCAATTCTAAAGATAAGCCACAGACTGAAAGAAAATACTCACAGTACATATATCTGGATCCAGGATAATTAAAATAAAAATCGTATGATTCATTAATAAGAAGACCAGCAACCGAATACAAAGAGAGAATAAAAAGTTTAAACAGATATTTCACAAAAGAAGATACACAGATGCCCAAGAGATAGATTAAAAGGTGCTAAATATCATGAGTCATCTGGGAAATGCAAATTAAAACCTCAGTGAAATGCTGCTACGTACACACTAGAATAACTAAAATGAAAAGGAACTACAATCCAAAGTTGAAGGGAGTGTAGGACACGGGGACTTACACACTGCAGGTGGTTCTGAACGGCACCCCCACTCTGGAGGCACCTGGAAGTGCCTTATGCAGTTGACACACTCTTACCATAGGACCCAGCAGCTCCATTTCTAGGTGGCCACTGAGACTCACAGAGATACATCCGCACGAGCACTCACACAGGATGGTCCAGCCCTGCTGCTCAGAGGGCAGCAGAATGGAAGCAATGCGAACGTCTGTGTGTGGGTGACTGCATAATGATGGTCTACGGTGGGTGCAGGTTTGAAGTGGATCACTATGAAGTGCTTGGGTGTCATGGAGAGAGACACTACTGAAAATCCAGAACTGGGCAGAGGATCTGGGTGGGGCAGAGCCCGCAGACACCCACATCCATCCAGTCCATTTTTTTTTTTAAAAGCAAAATCTTCTGCAGTGGTTGGAGCACAGATGGCAGCCCCCCAGTTCTATAAGACTTGTCCTGCACAACGCACAGAGCTGGTCCCTCACCCCCAACACACTGGGAGCTTGAGGATAAAAGCAGGGGTCCTCTTAAAGTGGCCTCTTAAGTTAGTGTCAGAGCCAGAGCTCACAGGGCCTGGCACAGTGGTCGGGCAGAGCAGAGCTGGGGTCAGGATGTGGCTTACTACTAGCTGGGCAGGTGACTTAACCTTTCTTGGCTTGTTTATAAAGTGGCAGTAATAACACCTATCAGGAGACTAATGACACAGTTAAATGACATGACACAATATTTCCCAACGTGAATATCTAACATGTATCGAGCACAGAGTAGGTGTCAGGTGCTGTGTTAAGCCCTGGACACAACCATGCTACATTCTGCATACAGCAGGATGGGACATAGCACCAACAAGGAAATTGGTACAGAGAGGTCACATGGCTAGAAAGCACTGGAACCACAGTTCAAACAAGGCAGTCTGGCACCTGAGCCTTTCACCCCAGGCAGTGACCCAAGACTTGTCATTCACAGATCACTTTTACTCCCCTCTATCAACAGAGCCCACACATTAGCCTTCTTTTAAGTCTATGTCAAATTGTGGGTTTGCTATGTTGGTTCTTTTTTTAAAATACACGTTATATTAGATATAATATATAAAAGTAGAAGTAGAAGGGTTATTTATGTACATCACCAAAATACATGTGCCCCACCAGAGAAACCCCGACAGTGCACAGGAGAAGCCTCAGGGCTTGCCTGGCACGTGGCACCCGGAGCACGGCTCCAGAGCTGTCGTGCTGTAGGCGTCAGAAGGCCTACGGACCTGGGGACGATCTGCCACTGCAGTTGCGGACAAGGTGGATATTCAGCTTCACTCTGTCACGTCACAGAGGAGTGACACCCTAACTGCTCAGCCACGGAAACTCAGGCGGGTCCGAAGCGAGGAGCGGGCAATGGACAAAGGTCCAGGAAATCGGGCCTCTTGCCATGCTGAGGGCAGTGCTTCAACAGCTGGCAGCAGTGTGGCTAAATTCACACCTGAGCCCTTGCCAGAGCTGGGCTGCCTGTTGACAAAACCATTTTGTCTTTTCTTCCTGAGGGCACAGCCAGGTATTTCCCAGACTCCTCTGCAATTAGGTTTGACCACGGACCAAGTTCTGGCCAAAGGAATGCAGCCTGGCCCCAGACACTTCCCTTGCAACCTCCCAAGCATTCTCCTTTCCTTGTTTACTGGCCCAGTGTCAAGAGTCCAGCAAAAGACCCTGAGCTGAGGCCGCGGGGGTTGGCAAAGCCACTGTCCACAAAGAGGAGCTGGCTGTGGGACACAGCCCTCCCTACCCCACTGCCCCAACCTGGGCTTTCACATTAGACTGGGATAGTGGATGTAAAGAGATTCACTTTTGTGTCAAGACCAGGACTTGGATCTAGGAAACAAAGGGTCCTTGATCTGAGGGTTACCATAGAGCCGTGTAATTGGTAAAGGCCCAGGTTAGGGTGGCAGAGCACACAGGCTGTATCCTCTGTAGTTCTGACTTTCCTCGTGCTGTTCCGAGACTGCTTCCCAGGTGCAGGCATGGGAGCAGGCCTGGGCCTGGCTGTACCAAGCCTGGGCCTGGGCATTGCGTGCTCTGGGCATTGGGTGTGGGGATGTTCAATTCCATGACGGCTGCTTCTTGAGGCAGAGTATCTGAGACACAGCCAGACCTGTATGTAGGCTGAGAGGGCTGGGCAGGGACAGCCAGTAGCTGTTTCCTGGGATGAGTTGCTACGGGGGTGGAGGGGGAAGGAACCTCTCAGTTTTGGAGGAAAAATGTGCATTCTGACCCCGGGAGACAACTCAGCACACCATGGGCAATGACTGTCCATGGAGTACCCGACTACTCTGGGCCAGGCTGTGCTGGGTGCTGGGGATTGATTCCAACCGGCATCCCACAGGCCCTGGACCTGTCCTTTACAGCCTAGCAGGAGTACAGGCATTGACTAAATATTCACACTCACATTTACAAACTGTGACAAGATCCCAAAATAGCTCCCTGGGCTCAGCGAACCAGGAAAGGACTCCAGAGGCGGCGACAGCAGAGTCTAGGTCTGTGGGGTGAGGGGGCAGGTGGAGGAGAGGAGAGCTCACACAAGGACCCTGGGGCCCAGGCTGCAGCAGGAGATGGGGCCAGGCTTCATCTACTGAGGGATGGCTGTCCAGCAGGGAATCAAACATGCATGTTCCCCGGCTCACTTGGGCTGTCACCTGGAGCATAGAATACGGGTTGTGGGGGGGCAGAGAGGCTGTGAGGAGTCTGGGGAAGAGATTGCTTCAATTGGGGGCTTGACCAGGGCAGAGATGTTCAGCAGCACTGTCTCCTCCTGCTCTGAGCCCTAAGTGCCCTGATGGTATCATGGGACACCTGTCCACGTGCTGTGGGCATTGGGTGTGGGCCAGTCAATAAATTGTACACCAACTCTTTGTGACAGTGCCCTCACCCAGCTGCCCAAAGGCCTCCCTGGCCTTCTGGGCCCAGCTCCGAGCCTGCTCTGCTTGCCCTGCTGTCTCACCCTTGTCAAGCACAGAGCTCCTGAAGTCCACCCTCCCGCTCTCCCCCCAACCCCGGAGCCTTCCGGATTGAGCAGACTGTAGCTGACAGCTTCGCACGGCTCTTCGTCTCCCCCTGCATCCCTGAGACACAGCTACCCTTGACACAAATGACACAAGCACTTGACAGTGTTTTTCTGCCTGATTTAGTGGCTTCAACTAGATGGCCTATGTGTGCCAGCTGTGGGAGAGTAAAATGTGCCACCCCAAACATATTTGTTTGGCATACTTCAAACTGCATATTTGCAGTCACAGGAGTAGCTCTGAAAAGCTGTCCTTTTGTAAAAGAAATTTATATCTGTCTATCTCAGTACGTAAAAGGCAGATGCAGACAGGGGCATTTCTGTCTGATAGCCCCATTCTGTCTGGGAGGGACCTTCCCACAGGAAGGAGACACTGGGGGTCTGACACCTGCCTAGACTGATGGGCTGGCTTGGAAGACTCCCTCTGTGGCCCAAGAGAACCTTGTTTGCTGTTCACATTCTCCAGTGCCACATCCCTTTCCCCGAAGCGCAAGCCTGGGTCCCTGGAGGCAGTACACCCCTCTTGGTGCTCACTTTGGTCTAGGCATGATGCCCCACTGGCCTGCTCCTGTCACCTGTCTACTGGCCGTCTGTGACCAACACGATGGAAACTTCAGAGGGAAAGTGTAAAACTTCCCAACAGTCAGCGCTGCTGCTACTACTGGGCAGGGACCTTACCCTTTTTTGCAGTCCCCTGTCTGGGGCCACAGTTTCAGGTGCACCCTGGAGCTGGCAAGGGCTCCCTCTCCTGCTGGGCAGCTGGTGCAAACTCCCTCCTCAGGTCCCCCTTCAGTTTCACGTGTTTCCCAACCTGGAGCTTGGGGTTTTCTTTCTCTTGGAAGACCTCTCTGCCTGGCAATTGTCTGAACTTAGCAATTCTGCCAGGAGAATTTATAGAACTTTCTAGAATTTAAAGAACTGAGATGGGGGTGGGGGAAGGAGAAGAGAGATTTTAGATCTGGTTCCTCAGATTTAATGGATGGAACTGTTGAGAGCCTGTTGGATAAGAGACCTGTCTGTGGTCACAGGCGAGCACAGAAGGTCAGTGTTCTCACTGCCCACTGATGACCCTCGCCTGACCGGGAACCCTGCCTGTCTCTGCCGAGTCCCGGAGGCCCCACACTGCCTATGCTCCTGCCCTTCAGGACAAATGCACAGAAGTACACTGAGGACACACTGGCCTGTGTGCTGGTCACTCACACCCGCAGGCTGGTGGCTAGTGATACACGCACAGCTGCCTCTCCCCACCTCCCGGACCCTTTCCCTGGCAGTGCCAGGCCTCAGTCTCCTCTCCCACACAGCTTGGAAGCTTCTAGTCCTGGGGCCCAAGGACGTGCTCTGGTTCTGGTACACTACGTACCCTGGAGGCAGACACTGTGGTGTTCTCTTGCCCGTGGCTGGTGTGGCCCCAGGACCAGATGACACCTTGATGGGAGCAGGTGAGGCTTTTGTTGCTCTGTGGCCCTCAGCTTCACCTGCCCTGGGGCCAGGCATGACAATGGACGGTGGCCAGCTGGAGCACAGCTGGCATCAGAGCTGCTGTGTGGCTGGCCCTTTTCCCCGTGTCTCAGCACGTGTTGGTTATCTACCCATGAACAGCTCAGTGCCCAGGCAGTGATGTTCCTGGGGGTGAAGCCGAGATGGATGAAGGGGCCTGCTTCTCATTCATGGGTTAAAAGCATCCACTCCGGAGCCAGGCTGCCTGGATCTGACCCGGCTCCACCATTTACTAGTGGGTGACCATGGGCTGATCCTCTCTGAACTCCAGCTCTCCTCACCGGTAGGACAAAGACAATAATAGAACCGACATACCCATCAGATCCTGTCAAGAAACACGGGCAAGAGAAGAGGATCAAATGGGTTAACCTGTGCAAAGTGCTCACAACAGCATGGGCACGCAGAGCTGCCTGGGCTGCCCCTTTCTGCCACTCCTGGAGGCAAGAAGAGTGCAGGGAGGGCAAAGGCTTAGGCAACCCTGACCCTTCGAATGCATGATGGCAGGTATTCTGGTTTAGAAATGAGGTGTCCCCCCAAAGCTCCTGTGTTGATGTGGGCACACTCAGACGTGGGGTGATTGGATCATGAGAGCTGTGATCTAATCAGTCCATCTTCATTTGCGTGGACTAAGTGGGTGGTGACTGTAGGCCTGTGGGGCCTGGCTGCAGAAAACGGGCCATTGGGGGGGGGGTTCCCTGGGAGGTGCATCTTCCCTGTGGCCCTCCTCCTCTCTCTGCTTCCCAGTCTGCAAGGCCTGGGCAGTTTCCCTCCACCGTGCCCTTCCTCCACAATATGCTGCTCTCCTTGGACCCCGAGCAATGGAACTGGCCCACTGTGGACTGAACCTCTGAAACTCTGAGCCAAAATAAACTTTCCCTCCTCCAAGTTGTACTTGTCAGGCATTTTGGTCACAGTGACACCAAGCCAAGAGCACTGGCCCAAACCTGAGGGCTTGTTCTTAGTCACAGGCTGATCTGTCCACTGCAGGGCCTCAGCACTGTGGGGCCAAAGATGGCAGCAAGGGAGGCAGATGGCAGTGACCCTGCTGTCCAGCTGCCAGGGGGCTAAGGGGGCTCAGGAGGGGGACTCTGCAGCAGGAAGGCAAGGCCATTGTGGCTACTGGAGGTGGAAGTATGGTTCTTGCTCCCCGTAGGGGAAGGATGGAGGCTCACAGAAAGGTACTCCCTGACCCAGAAACTGGAGACCTGGCTCTTGTCCTAGCTCTACTGTCACTGGATGGCATCATCTTGGGCAAGTCTCCTCACACTGTGCCTCAGTGTCCCTTTCAGTGAAAGGAAGGATGCCCTGGGAATGGTTATGTTAGGATTCCTGGGAACAAACAATTGTGTGGGGAACCCTGGGTGGGACATGTGCACAGGCCTCCTGCCTCGGCCTTCCCGGGGAGCCACACACCCTGAGGGCCATGGACGCCACATGAAGGAGCGTGGGGAAGACGCGAAGCTTCCCTGAGGAGGCAGGAGGAGTGCTGGCCTCTAAGACTGAGTGTGGCCAGAGGAAAGACCCTCTGGTGAAGCAGCCTGGACTGAGGAGCAGGCCCACCAGGACCCCTGTCCTGCAAGGGGAGGCGCCCCTCAGTGGCCAGAGGGGGTGGGGACCTGAGATTCCGATGCTCTGGTCCCGGGGAGGAGAATCACTGGGCCTTGACTAAAATGTACACCTGAAGCAAATCAACCAGATCCAGCAAGGAGACCTTGGACTACCCTGCCCACTGGGACAAACTGTTTGTCACTTGGCTCTTCTCTCCACTCAGATGCCTCCTGGCCCACGCCATGGAGAACCCACTCTCCTTGGCCTGGCGCACAGGCCTTCCACATCCAGTTCCCTCCTGCGAACGGCAGCCTTCCCTCCCCTTTCTCCCTTTGCTGCTGGCTGAAGGGGCAGATACAGCAGCCTCCTTTGCTGCCGTGGAGGCAGAGACCCTGAGTGTGACAGCGACAACAGAGAGGCCTGACCCGGTGCCACATCTGGGCTGCTCAGGAGAGACAGAAGTACGTTTTTAATCTTTGTCATGCTGCTATAACTTTGGGCTCTGCTAGAGCAGAGTAGACACTGGTATTATTTCCATTTTACAAATGAAGGAACTGAGGTTCAGGATAGTGAGGAGTCTGCCTGAAGTCACAAAAGTAAAAAGCAGAGAGCCAGTTTTGCCTTGGGCCTGCCTGACTCCAAGCCCTGTGCTCTTTGCCACACCACAACTGGGCTTTCTTCAAGCATGTGCTTGTGGTTCTCCATGACGAGATGCACCAGCCCGAGCTTCCTGCTGCAGAGTGCAACCCTTGGACGTGATCCCAGGGAAGGAAGGCAGAGTCTGAAGTCAGGGACTTCGTCATTCAGGTCCACAACCACAGACTCAGGAAAGAGCAACAGAGCCTCCGCCGGGTGCCCTGGCCTCAAGGACTGTGCCCAGAGAGACACCCTGGGCCAGGAGAGCTGCCCTTCCTTTCCTAGGCCAGTCGTCACCTGGGGAACCAGCTGGTGTCGGCACCAGGAGGGACTAGGACTGCCATGGGCAGTGTGGCGGGAAGGAGAGAGGAAGGAAGACAGAGGGCGGGCAAGGAGCAGCAGGCTCCTGCAGAGCCGGAGAAGCTGGACCGAATTCCGCAGTGAGCTATTTCAGTACTGTGCCCTGGGGACTTCAGACCAGAAATATTGGGGGAGGTGAATTTGGTTGTGCAAATGATCCTGATCCACATCTTGAGAGGCCCTCAGCTGCTTTTGCGCTGAGGCCTGCCAGCACTTTTGCTGGGCCATGTAAGCTTGCTGCCTGGGCCACAGGGGTCGTGGGCACGGATGGGCAGTAACTCGTGCATGCCATGTGTGGCCCAGCATGCTATTCTGCAGGCGCTCCCTCCCGTGGCTATTTGATCATGAAAATACGTAACAAACCTATGATTTACGACTGAGGAAACTGAGGCCAGGGGTGAGCTCAGAAGGGGTGGGAGTCAGGGCTGAGCAGGAGGCAGTGGCTGTGGATGCACTATCTGGAGGTGGTTTTCCCCAAGGATGCCCAGTGCAGGGAGGCCAGGACTGCCGCTGTCCTAGGGCCTGGGGGTCCGTCTGCCTTGGTTGTGGGCAGCAGGCCTCTATCTGCTCATCAGACATCTGCTGGGCTTAGCATGCTCTGTGCCAGGCAGTGTGCCTGGAGGGTTCGTGGTCCCTCAGGGTCACGTGACACAGGAAGGCTCCATGTCTGGTGGACTGTGGGCATACCCGAAGCGAGGCCCAGTTCTCTCTGGACTGATGGTGCCTCTCTTGATCCCTGGACACCTGCAATGGCCTCTCAGCTCACCTCTCGGCCGCACTCCTGCTGTCCATCTATCCACTGTCCCCACAGCCACAGTAGGACTTCCCAAAGGCAAGCCACGCTTCAGACTAGCTTCAAGCCTCCAGTGGTTTCCTGCTGAGCTGGGAACAAAGCCAAAATGCCTTCCATACCTACAAGCCCTCCTGCCTGCGTCCTCTTCCTGTGTCATCTCTTGCCACTGTCCCTCCTTGACCTTTGGGTTCCACCAACACTGGACCTTGCGCTCAGTTGGGGTTCCCCATGTCAAAGTCTTTGTGTGTGTGTTTTTTCGCCTGCCTGAAACATTCTCCCTCCGATCACTCCTTGTTTGTCTCATTAATGCGCCAGGCCCTTCTGCTTTCTGTCAGATGCCTTGTCCTCAGCACAGGCCAGCCCAGGCCCATGTCAGGAGACTCAGCTCCCTGGAACTCCGCAGCACTGTGCACCTGCGCTCCAGCTGAGCTCCAGGCTGGCACACACCTGCTCACGATTGCTCCCAGGCTGCCCAGTGTTTACCATGCTGTTGGCCACACAAGGCCCAACACATCTATCTATCTGTCTATCTTGAGTCACAGAGCTGCAGTGGTCCTCATAAAAATGAACACAGCAGCTGACATTTCAGGAGCCTCTGCTCTGTGCCACGCACCACGCTAAGTGCCTCCCTCCCCACCCCAACACTGGGACACCCTTCCTTGGGCAGAACCGTCTCCACCCTTCCCAGAAGGTCATGCAGCCTTATCTGCTGCTCTTCTCCTTTCCTTGTCCCTTTCCTCTCTCTGTGAGCCCTCCTGTTCTCTCCTTGTCTCCACCTCTTTGGGTGTCTCTCCTAGGCCTTGCTGGGTCTGGTTCAGTGGTAGCTCCCCTCAGCCTCACCTCTGCAGAGTCAGCAAGGGGGCAGGCCTGTGGCGTGCCCTATCTCCCAGCCTGGAACTAGAACCCACGGGTGATTTTTGGGAGGAGATGGCACCACATCCTTGACCTGCAGGAGCTAAGATGCCTTGACACTGACCTTTTACCTGGTTTGAACACTCTGGTGTCGAGTCCTGGCCCCTACCACATACGGTAGAACTGGTAAGAAGGGGCAGGTAACGGGCACTTTGCTTGTTCTCACCTTGTGTGATCTCTTGGCCCTAAAGACCCTGTGCGTAGGTATTATTATTACTGTCTACCTTTGAGATGAGGAAGGTGAGCCATGTGACTAGACTAAAGTGCAATGGCTGGCAAAGAGCAGGGCCAGGGTTCAAAGTCCTGTCTCCTGACCCCAAAGCCTGACTCTCACCCATGCTGAACTGCCTCACCTCCCTGGGCACAGCCCTCTGGAATTCTGCCTCTAAAATTAGGTCCCAAAAGGCTCATTTTTTTTTTTTTAATGGTGCTGGGGATTGAACCCAGGGCCTTGTGCATGTGAGGCAGGCACTCTACCAACCGAGCTACATCCCAGCCCCCAACAGGTCATCTCGAAGGCCCCTGCTGGCTCAGCAGCTGGAAAGACCAGAATCTTCTGGTGGAGACCTCTCTTGACACTGGCCCACCTCCCTCCTCATCTCCAACTTTCCCAAAGGTCCCCAGGGAAAGGCGAGATGAACTGGGTGATGGGAGGGTACTGTGTGTCCACATCCCCTGCCACCTGGGGTCCTCTGGCTGCCCATCACAGGAACAGCAGCACTGGCTGACCCTGCACCACTGCCATATGAATCGCCTCCTCCACAGACCGAACAGCTGGCAGGGCCAAAGTCAAGGAGAGTGGGGGATGGCTTGTGGTGGGTGGCCTGCCCAGCATCCATTTCTTTCTGATTCCATTTCCTTTTTCATGACCACCTGGTTTCTTTTATTTATTTGTCTGTCTGTTTATTTACTTTGTAGAGCCTCAGGCACATCAGTCAAGTGCTCTGCCACTGAGCTACACCCTAGCCCTGACCTACTGTTGTCCCTGTAGGACATTCACTTGCCCCAGGAACCCCTCAGCCCATCATTCACAACTTTTCTTCCCTGGATCGTAGGGGTTGGTTCAGGGGCGAGCCTGTGATCTAGCTGTGGCCGACCAGAGACACAGACTCCTGGGACTTGGTTGAGACTCAGGGAAGAGAGAGACTGCACCTTGTGCTCTGGTCAGTAACCATGACCCAACCGCTGTATCAACCCCCTGCAGAGTGGAGGAGTGATTCTGTGGATTCTGAGGGTAAAGACCACCCAGTAGGAGAGGGTGCAGAGATGGAGGGAAGCCAGGGCCATCACCTGAGTGGTTAAACAAGTCTCACTATAGCTGACCTCTGGACTTCCTAAGCACTGGGCCAGCTAGCTGATTTGTTCTGTTTTAATTAGCCAGTTTTCAAGTTTGGTTATATCTTCTATCATCACTTGCAACCACAAGTACCCTAACTTACTCAGAGGAGGTCTCTGGCAGTGGTGCCTGACAACTGTTGGCTGCTAGGCAGATGAAGGCGGGGGACCGACTGAGTGAAGCAGGAGCAGGGAATGTGTGTCGCAGGGGAACGAACACCAGCTCTGTCTTCCTAGGGACGTCTCCTGACCGTGGTCTGGCAAGTGTTTCTCAAAGGTCCACGTGTTGAAGTCCTGACTCTAGCACGGCACTGCTGGGAGACGGTGGGACCTTTAGGACGCAGGTCTGGTGGGGGGTCCTTGGGCCACTGGGGGCATGCTCTTAGTAGGACGCTAGCCCCTTCCTCTTCTGCCTCCTGGACCATGATGTAAGTGAGTTTCTGCCATGCACTTGCCACCACTACCATCTGGCATGCCCATCAGAGGCCCCCCAAATGGGACTGCCCAATATTGGACTAGAAACTACAAAACTATGAACTTAATTAAATCTTTTCTCTTACAAGTTAATTATCTCAGGTATTTTATTAATAGTGATGGAAAGCTGACTAACATACACTAGCGCCCCACAGATAAGGTCCTCCACGGCGGGCCTCTGAGCTGGCCATCCCCGCCAGCCTGGGACTTATAGCTACACCTACATGGTGCTACTGCTACAACAAACCTAACCCCTTTCTCAATCCCTGACACCCACTGTCACATTGAATTCTAGCTTACTGGTCCCTTAGGTTTCTCCATGGTGGCCAGGAAGGGACTGTACATTCACATAGGGCTCAAATATGGGGCATGGACCAAATAACGTACTAGAGTTGGGAAGAGACTTCTTGGAAGGAAAGGTGACAGTGCCCATCACAAGCTCTAATCTGTGTCCAATTATAGGACCACATGACCAGCACTGTACTATGAATTAGTATCTCTTACAAATCCTATAATTATTTTTTAGGGAGCACAATTATATTCCATTACATTTGTGGCAAGTCCAAAGCATTAATTTGCCATGTAAACATAGTTAAATAGATCACAATTTTGTGACCTTGTTTTTGGGGGTTCTTCATTTTTCAATATTCCAGGAGCCTGAAAATATGGCCTTGGCCTTGCAGGCCTCTCTCAGCTGTTCTGCGGCAGTGAGGTCTTTCAGCAGCTTCTTTGTCACCTTGAAACAACTACTCTGAGCTCAAAGGATATACCCACAGTGCTCCTTCTCAAAGGCAAGCCTCTCGGGTCCTCTCGTGGGACAGCCAGGCAGTAAGGGGGGGGTGGGGGTCCCAGACACCCAAGGAGAGGGCCAGTAGTGGGGACTCACTCCAGTCTTGAAGCATTTTTCTGCCACCAGGGCAGAGTAAGTGGGGCTCACAGGGAGGGAGGGAGGAGGGGAGCGAGCTGGTGAGAGGGAAAGAGACATATGGAGTGTGCGGACAGGTCCAGGCCCTGCTACCGGTGTTCGGTGTTCGCTGGAGCCTTTCATTTAAGTTTCCTTCCACTTTTCTCTTAAAATTCGTGCCCCTTTTGCACCATCATGCAGAGACTGATGGTGGCCCAGCCTTGAACACAACTCTGCGTGGCACCGCAGGAAAGATGGGCTGGGCCACCTGGAGGCCAGGAGCCGGGCAGAGCCTCTGCAGGGACCAGGGAGCCTGCCTGCTGGAGATGGGTGAGGCCGGGTGCCAGGCTGCGACGTAGGGACACCCTTGCGCAGGCACTCCACCCACCAGTTTTGGGCTGCCAGGATTCATCAGTCACCCACCTGCTTCCTTGTCTTGGATATCCTTTGGGACAACATTCTAGTTTCTGAGCTTATTTAAAAAAAAAAGGCAAAAGCTGCAGAAGAAAGGAGACCCACCTTGCCATCAGCCACCACTGACTTAGCACACCTACTCTTGAGTTACTGAATTCCCATCCCAGTCCACTGAAGTATGGCAGGCAAAGACTGGTGCCATCCCCAGGCCCTTTTCTCCTGCCTGTGTGACTACGAGAGGGTCCTAAAGCCTCATTTCAATGTGGAGAAAGGAGAAGTCCAGGGTGCCTCACTTCCTCCTTCTCCCCTGGACTCCTTTTGGGAGCATGTGATGCTCGCTATCTTGGAACCAGGAGCATCCAGAGTGTCATCCAGTGCTGACCCAGGCTCCGATGCTGCACAGCTGCAGAAGCAGCAGCAGGACTACCAACTCCGGGGACTTCCTATCTAGTGGACACTGGCTGTCCCTGTTGGGCCTCTACTGGTTGTGTGATTTTTACCTGCATCCTAAGGTATACAGTGAAGCTCAGAAGAGTTGAGCGACTTACTCAAGGGAAAGCACTTAGCACTCATAGTAAGGCCTCACCTAACACCTGGTACACCTCCACAACTGTCAGGGCAGTCTGCCCTTGTGTGTTGAAGAACAGGCCAGGGAGCTTATCCACAGCTGCCTTGGTGCCTCTGGGTCAAAAGCCTCAAGATGGGAAGGGCATGAACTTTCTCCTAGGTGAACTGTTGTCTCTAGAAGTCTAGTCCAAAATTTAACGTCTTCAGAATGTTCAGTGGGTAGCACATTCAGCCCAGCCTCCCACAGGAATATCCTTCACCTCTGGGTATGAATCACAAACCCTGGTCTGATGTCTATGGGGAGGATCCAGTGGTCAGTGTGAGCCTCCTTCAAGAAGGGAAGACAACAGTGTTCTTGACACTTGATTGACTAAAGCAGAGAAGGGTGCAGGTCAGACAAAGGTTTTCTACTTAGCCAGAAGTAAACCTGGGTAAACCCTAAGACTCTGCTGATAACTCTCACCTGCTGGGCACGTTCTTCCCCTCATTAGCACCTCTTCACTAAATGCAAACAATGCAGTAAGTGGACTTGTCTAAGCCTATTCCTGCTGCTTCTCTAGGATGGACAGGTAGTTAGTTGGTAGTAGGACTGAACACAGGCAAAAGCAGTGCTCCTCCTGCATCCTGTCAGGCCCAGGCACACTACTCTACTGAGCACAGGCAGCACTCTTCCAGGATGGGCCTCCTCTAGTTATAGTCCAATCAACCTTTTAAAACCAAGGGTAGGGGGCTGGGTTTGTAGCTCAGTGATGTAGCACTTGCCTAGCACATGTGAGGCACTGGGCTTGATCCTCAGCACCACATAAAAATAAATAATAAAATGAAGGTATTATGTCCATCTACAAAAAAAAAAAAAACACCCAAAAAACAAAACAACCCCCCCCCCAAATATCCCTTTGCTTTGAGGCATATGAGACTAATATTAGTTATTTTTTCCTGAGACCTACTATGTGCTGAACTTGCACCTACTGAATCACTTAATGGACAACCCCCACGCTCTGGGTCACTGTTACTGTCTTCACCTCACCAGGTGTGTAACTAGTGGACATTGGCTGTCCATCTAGTCCATCTGGGTCACTGTTACTGTCTTCACCTCACCAGGTGTGTAACTGAGGAAGGTGATGCTGTCTACACCAGGAAGCGGAGGAGCTGGGCCTCCACTCAGGCAGCGCAGCCCCAGAGCCCCACGCTCCACCATGCCTCACTGTGCTGCTGGAGGTGTGCTACTGACGTATCTGCCCCTGGCCGCCCTCGCAGGGGCAGAGTCTGGGGCTCCATAGCCACCTTTGAACTGGCTGGAGGGGTCAGGAAAGCATGCAAAGAGGTATATTCTGCATCTTTCATTCCTTCTTCAATGGCCGCATCACTTCAGGGCAGGGGCCACGTCTGTCCTGTTCTCAGGCATATCCTTAGCACCAGGCTCAGCACATGGCCCGGAAGAGGCACACAGCTGTTGGGGGAATGGGGTCACTCATGGACTCAGAGCTGCACTGGTCACAGCTAGACACCGAGGATGGTGATGCGGGGAAACGCAGATGAACAAGACCATCCTACCCCCAGATTCACTGTCTGGCTGAGGTGGCTAACAACCATGAAGTAGAGTGCTGGCCCGGCAGTGGGGTTCGGAGGAGGGAGTGGCCCATTCAGCTGGGGACACCCACCACCCTGAGGAGGAATGGCTCTTGAGAGAGATTAGTCCCTCTTCTTCCACTTCCATCTTGAACCTGTGTTCCTTGGAGTCCGATCTTCCTTTTAGAGGAGGACCAGAAGAGATGCTGGTACTGCCACCGTAGACCAAGCTACCCCAGCCAGGTGACCTAGGGGACCTGACCCAGCCTTAGAGCCCAGAGAGCTGGTTAGCCGGGCTGCACCTTGGAAATCAGGAAGACACCTTAGCGATGTCTTCTCTGTACAAGGTTGGGCACCCCTGGTCTTGGCGGCCATCCTTGCCATTCTGCGAACTGCTTCCCAGGAAGTGTGTGTTCAATAAGTATTTGTGGCATGACTGACCGGAAGAAAATGAAGCCCTAAGTTGGTTGGGTGATTGGTGGCAGCTTGGTGGGATGAGAGAATTCAGCAGTTCTGATCTTGGGACTGCCACATATTCCCTGGAGAAAGTCTCTTCTCTGGGCCATCGAGGCCCCTTGTGCCCACCTGAACAATGGAGCAGCAGAATGAGATTGTCTTAAATGAAGGCGTTTCAAGGTCTATTCCCTGGGTAGAGAAAAGGCCAGGACAGGGCCAGGCTGTGGGGCTCGCAGGTGGGTACTCAGTCCATGACATGCCTCAGTGTACCTGCCTCTTCTTGGCCTCAGGAGTGGGCTTTGGCAATAAGAGGCCTTCCTCTGCCTCCTCCTTCAACTCCATCAGCGCTGATGATCATCACTGAATATCCACAGGCTCCAGGGATCTCGGGTAGACCCAGGCCAGTCGGGCCAGAGAACTCCTTGTTTTTGCCTGCTTCAGAATTCAGGTACACAAGGTGAAGAGCACTGTGTGGTGGAGAAGGCACCACAACAGTTCCATGATTAGAAAAAGTGTTCTGAGCTCCACTGTGCAACTTAAATGTCAAGATTCCTTTCACCAGAGGAGATCCAATGACATTCTGGAAACTAAGTGTGAAATTCGATTCTGTCTCCCCAAAGAGATGCCATTATCTCTAGGGGGGCATTCTAATGAAGCCCCTTGGTGGGCAGAGGAGCCCTGGGCAGCAATTCCAGCAAAAAGATCTTCTGTCCCTTGCCTGCTTAGGCCAGAGACTTGGCAGCTAATTAGAAAGTGCCTTGCACCTCTATTTCTAAACTGAAAATGCAGATAACACCTTCCCATTCTTCACTAGATTTCTGTGAGGATAATTCATCAATACTTTATCAATTAATAATAATAATAATGATAATAATAATTAAAAACAATGGAAAGAACAATAGCTAGTATGTGCTGAGAATTTTCTGTGCCCAGCACTATTCTATGCACTCTATATACTCTTAGAGCAGTTGATGCAGAAGCTAGGAGGGTTGTGACTCTTTTACAGTCAAAGGCACCAAGGCGAGGAGAGGTTATAGTGTTTACCCAGGGCCACACAGCTGGTAGCAGAGTTGGATTTGAACCCAGCATCCAATACTTCTTACGTCAGGCATTGTGTTAGACGATTAAGATGTATAGGAGTTTATATTTGAGAGAAACAGGCATATGCACAAATAGTTAAGAAAAAAGGAAGGAAGGAAGGAAGGAAGGGAAATCACTTTTAACTGAGTAACACCTTACATAAGTTCAAGGTGTTACTTTGCTTCTAAGGGGGCAGAAAAGCATGATGCCTGTCTAATCCCATCATAAGGGTCACAGTTGAGACCTCTGTAACAAGATAGCCAACAAGAGAAAAGCACTATACATTTATTTACCTACAATTTCAGGTGACAAAGAGGAATGAAGAAATGAAGACCCAAAGGTCCAGGGAAACCTGTCTGTTTTCATGCCTAGGTCCCATGAAGAATGGACCGCTGCATAGAAATTTGGTTGGACCAAAAGGGAGCATTGTGATGTAGTAGATCAGACAGGGTGATTTCTTTATGGTTGCATAAAGAGAAGGTTAGAGTAAGAGGTTAGATGACCTGCCTTGGGGAAGAGGAATTCTGGTTTCTGTGACTTCCTGGAGGGAGAGGAGTGAGAGACAGGGGCAGGACAGGACTGGAAAGTGGCTGCTTCTGACCTTTTCCTGTGTCCCTCAAAGTCCTCAGCATGGCAAACACCATACTTTGGGGTGTTGGTTTTTCCCCAACATTACTGTTTCATTAGTCTATATGATTTACATATGCAAATATACATATACACCCTATAAATTTTTTATCTGTTTGTACACGCGTGTGTGAGACAGATCTTATTAACATGGGATGGTTCAAAAACTTTCCCCTCCCCTCCTGGGCTGGTCAAAGTGAACTTTCTAACCCCTTCAGTCGCCCAGTCTCCCCATCCTTTCTTCCAGTGTCTGAGTTCAGGCCCGCCTGGCAGGCAAGTTCCTCTGCTCTAGTGGTGCAGCCACAGGCCCAGGGCTTAGGAGGGAGGAAACCAGGAGAAAACCTTAGCTGAAAGGTTAAGACAATTTTCATAATAATGACCTGGGAGGGAGGAGGAGAAAGGAAAGGAAGGGGCGGAGGAAAAGGAAAGTGAGGAGGAAGGAGGGGGAGAAAGAGAGGGTGAGGGTGGGGAGCGCTAGGGTGATCTGAGGGAGAGGGCCCAGAAGGAAAGCCCTGCAGGCGGGGACAGCAGAGGCCTACCAGGGGCAGCTAAGGGAGTGCAGTGGGACAGCAGGAACACGGCAAAGGACCTATGAGTAAAGCAGTGGAGTTGTCTGTGGGTCCCTTTACGTGCTCTTAGAGAGCCTTAGGATAAGAATGGGATTCACTCCTCCCTCCTGGGCTGTGGAATGTAAGGTGGGTGCCCCCCGGGTCCTTTCACAGCACCCTGTTCTCTCTTCACAGTGTGGCTGGCAGGGGAGGCTCTTGTTTGTCTTCACACTACACTGGGAAGTCCTGGCCACAGGGAAAGGGTGGGGCCCTGGCTCCTCGTGGCTTCTCCACAACCAGCAGTACCGCAGCCCTCCTGGCGCGGGTGTCCTCACCCACAGGGTAGGACCCACTGCCACTTTCTTCTGCCCAGATTCCCACCAGCCTGCTCCTGGGAAGCCCTTCCTCAGCTGCCTGGCTTCCAGCCTGAGTCTGGGTTCATGGTCCTTTCCTGCTTGTCATCCATGTCAGAGCACAGGGGGGAGGGGCTGTGCGCAAGGGCCTTATCAGGAAGGAAGACTGTGCTGCCTGGTCACGGACCTGGCGCCTGTCATGGTGCCACTGGCCACTCACAGGACTAGGCTTGTACTCCACTGTGCCCGTGGCTCCTGGGGACTCCCACTCTGTTCTCCGTCCCTCCCGATGGATCCCTCCACTCCCTCCTACTTGAAGGTGGCCTTGACCAGGAACTCCCACGGAGGGAGGAGAACAGCAAGAGAAGGGCTGCTGCCCCCGATTCCGCAATGGGATCCTGAACACACGGCACTCCTAGTGATCCCCAAGCTATCGTCTCTCTGTCAGGATAGCAGAAGAGGGGAATCTCACAGAAAGAATTCATGTTTTCCAAAATGGGAGGAGAAAGGCATTTCCCCAGCCGCACTAACTTCTCTGGGTTACAGTCAGGACAGGAGGCTGTGGCAGGAAGAGTTGACTGGATGCTGCAGGCCACCTGTGTCGGTGTGCCTCTGGCACTGCCTGTCATCCAGTTAGGTGACAGCCAGGTACCCTGTTCCCCCCTTTACCCAAGGAAGGTAAAAGATCAAAGACCTGTGCCATGCCTGAGGTTCAGACCAGCACCACCTGCTCGGGGCATCCCGGCCTTTGTGAACTGTGAAGGACTCAGCGCAGCGCCTGGCAGCCAGGAGGCGCTCAGCAAGTGATGGCTATCCTGATTCCCTGGGCTGCCAGCACCATGACGGCCGCCTGGCACTGTGCTCATCTGGGATAACACCAATCATCTCTATGATCTCGGTCGGTATTTTCCGAGGGTCTGGTTCCTGTATTCCCAGCACCTACCACACCTCCTGGCACACGGGGAGCCTGCAGTGAATGCCTAACAGAGCCAAGGCTACAGAGCTAAGCGTGCCCTCCACTCCCCTTCCCCTTCTGTGGGCCTTGGCCCTGTGGCCAAAACCAAGGCTGGTCTCCTGGGGGAGAGGCACCTCCTTATAGATCTAGCCCTCCTGCCAGGGCCTGGCTCCCCTACCCTCCCTAGGCTGTCCTGGGACACACTCTCAGGCACCTAAAATTCCCAAGGACCTGGAGGAGCCAGTGCCTGAGCTGGGGCAATTCTGGACCATGGAATTAGGATTTTCTGCATAAAATATTAAATTTTACATTTAAAGCTATCTGTCACAGATAATTTGTCAGAAGGCCAAGACAGGTTTCCCCTGCGAAGGAGTCAAATTTTAGCTAAGACAGGACATGGGTGTAAGGCACAATCGAGTCACCCAGTGACTGGACACTAACACTCTCACCCAGAGACCCCAACGCAGGCCCCATATCCATTCCAAGGCGGATCCTTTTCCCCAGGCCCCGGGTCTGGAAAGGTCTGTGGGAGTCCCCATCCTGACAGGGACAAAGTGCTGCTTCTGGATTGAACTCTCTGAGGCTGCTTCTCCTCTTCCCTTCGACCTCCTTCCCTTTCATTTGCAGTTGCCAGTAAGAGTTCAGTGTTACCGGGAAGGTAAGCGTTTGCAGTAAGAGGCTTTTCTACGCATACTCCACTCACCACTTCTCAGATGTCTGAAAACAACCTCCAAACCTTCCCCATTCTAGGCCACTGGCTTCCTTGGGGAAGGAAAGCCTCACATTTACCCAGGAGGGCCAGGAAACACATCCTTTGGTGTCAAGGAGAGGTTAATTTCAATGGCTGCCCCCAACCCCAACAAGGCATGAGAGGTTCTCCCAAGGAGGGGAAATGATGGCCAGGCAAGGTTTGTTTTGTTCAATATATATATTTTTTTCTGTTCCAGTTAATTGTGCCAAGCCCAGAACTGACACAGGGTTGCGGCAGCCCCACTTGAGGACAGACCCCAGCCCTTTCTCTCTGCAGCACATGCCCTGGGATTCTGCACTGTGAAGACCGCTTGTCAGGGAAGCCCTGCATTTGCCAGGCAGGTTCCCAGAATGGCTTAGGTTGTGACTGCCACTATACAGCGTCCACACAGAGCACGGCCTCTTCTGCTTCCTTTAAGCAGACTGGCATTATCAGGAGGAGGTGCCAGGGCCAGAGACAGGCCCTCTCCTCACTGCACCCTTGGGCTCAGGCACATGCCTACCTTTTTCTCCTTGTCACCATATTCGACGCCCAAAGTGTCCATGGCCCGGACGATGGCTGCCAGCGACTGGATGGTGTTGCTGTAGACAACAGGCTTGTACTGCTTCACGTCCTCCCCAGAGAAGCCATCTTCATGGATGATCCTGCAGAAAAACCACACACAGCACACCTGATCACACACTGTCCTCACGCCATGCAGAGGGCGTCGGGCATGGGAAGCCCCGTCCACACCCTGGTTTAGTGGGGTGAGGGCTGAATCCTACTGGGATGATGAGTTATTGAGTTGCTGCATTAATGCCACAAAATATGAAGAAAAACATCTTAATTACTGAAAAACAGAATATTGAAAAAAACTCTCATGTACAGTGAAAGAGGTTGCTAGTACTTGAGAGCACTTAGAAGAGGAAAGCAAACACTAAGTGCTCAATACATGTTAGTTATTGGTATTTTAAGCAAAGCTTAGGATCTTAAGACAGGTATGCACTCAGACATACTGTGGAAAATCCCTGCCAGGGGTCTGTAAATGAAGGACCCAGTTTTTCTTTCAGGGGAAACTCCCAGTGCTTTTGACCAAGGCAGGATGACCCACTAAGTCACCAAATAACCCATGGGGACATCCACAGGAGGCGCTCCCTGCTCCTCCACCCTGGTCAGGGCTCTAATGGCCCAGTCAACATTACTCTGTAACAGTGACTGACACGGAGCCCACGAAGGGGACATCACAGTTCTCAGACACATGACGTTCCCTGGGGGCCACTCAATACGCGCTTGCTGCTGACAAGGATCTGGACAGGACCGAAAGCTGGAAAGAGGAAGTCATTCCGAAACAGCACGAGTGCTCTTCCAATTGAAGCAAAGGAGAAAGAATAAATGGATTTTAAGGCTAACTGCTGGGACGTGTGTCCATCAGTGGGCTGTGTGGACTCTTCTTTGTGGATCAAGGCTGAGTGCTGTGGTGACATGTGCACATGCCAACCTAACGGCCCAGCCCTCCCCTCTGCCCCTTTCCATCCCTCCATTACCTTTGGTGCAGAAATACCATCCTTTAAACCATCCTTTTTAAAACAGCTTTATGGAGATACAATTCACATACCATGTGACCCATCCATCTGAAGTATTCAATGCAACATTTTAATTTATTCACAAGTCGGGGCCACCATCACTGCAATCGAATTTTGGAACACTTTTGTTGGCCGCCGAAGTAACCCTCAGTAATCACTCCTCAACCCCCTCCCAATCCTCAGCCAATGCTAATCTATGCTGTTTCTATAAATTTGTCTACTCTAGACAGTTGCTGTAAACTGAACCACACAGTTATGGGGTTGTTTGTGAGTGGTTCTTTCATTCACAGCACTGTTTTCAAGATTTACCCATGTTGCACATGTTCACATGGTTCATTTGTTATCCCTGAATAATATTCCTTTGTATGGAAATACACTTTTTCTGTATCCAGTCACCAATTGATACACACTCATGATTCCTGTTGTAAAATCAGACTTGGTGATGGGTTGTGGGTTTTCATCCTGAGTTTCTCTAAGAAGCAGACCAGAAATGACCCTAAAGCCTTTCTTTTTTTTTGGGGGGGGGGTACTGGGGATTGAACTCAGGGGCCCTTGACCACTTAGCCATCCCCAGTCCTATTTTGTATTTTATTTAGAGACAGCGTCTCACTGAGTTGCTTAGTGCCTCGCTTTTGCTGAGGCTGGCTTTGAATTTGCAATCCTCCTGCCTCAGCCTTCTAAGCCACTGGGATTATAGGAATGTACCACTGCAACTGGCCCTAAAGCCGTTCATTTGATTATCTCTAAATTGATTTTTTCGAAGGCCTCCTGAGTGTATATGACCCATCCAGCCCACAGGTGCCCTATCCTGAGAGACCTCACAGGGAATTGCTAGCTCCCACGGTACACAAATGGGAAACTGGACAGAACATTCGAAACCAGAGAATAGGCAGTGTGGGGCTGTGATCCCCCTGAGTCCTGCAATTGCTGGGAGGCGTCTACCGGTCACAGCACGGGGAAGGAGCAGAAGTACAGCAGGGCAGCCCTCTGAGCCACAGAGAGAGCTAGAGAGAAAAATGCTGAGGGAAAGAGCCCAGGGCAGCTGTGTGGGCCTTGCATCTGGCTGGTGGGTGAGGCGACAGCTGGGCGGGGAGAATAGCCAAGGGAAGGACCAGCCTTGGAGCTCACACGGGCTGCACACTTGAGCACTCCCTGGGGCTGGGGGATGCACGGGTTCTGGGACAGTCCTTGCAGAAAGCCTTGATGTTCAGCAGACACCCCGGAAGGCTCATGCCATGGTAAGAGTCTCCCCGAGACCTGTCCTGCCAGTGCTAGAAAACAAGCCTTGAAAAAATCACAAGTAACTTAACCGCCTGATGGAACAAGGCCACTGCTCCGTGAACGAGGATGACAAAATCCAACACTAAGAGAGTCACGATCTCACCATCCAATAAAACATTCCTGGATACACAAAGCAGCAGGAAAGTGTGGCCCACAATGAGAAGAATTAATCAGAAGTGGCAGAGGTGAGGAAATGGGCAAGAATGTAAAGATATGTATTTAAAATATTTTCAAGGAAATTTTCTTAAAAGAAATCATGAATGTAATCAGGAGAGAAATGGAAGACACAGAAATGAAAATAAATAGCTGAGATAAAAATTTCACTGGATGAGATGAACAGATCAGACACACAGCAGACCAGTGAACTTGAAGACAGCAACGGAAATTATTCCAACAGAGGCAGAGGAGAAAAGGGCTGCCCGTGTTAGTTCATAACGAACGTAAACCCTATGTAACAGGAGGGACGTACACTGCGCAGAGACTCCCACGTGAAAGACGTGGTGTGTGATCTGAGAGCACAGTGTGACACCTTGGTCATATATCATGGACTCCAGAGCAACATGGACAAGAAGGGCAACAGTCACTCGACTCCCCAAAGAGGATGGGCTGACCTGAGCAGCGCTGGTGGACGAGCTTCCAGAGCTGCTGGACCAGCTGGCCTTGCCCACATCCCAGGCCCCTGGCTGCCAACAGAATTTCCTTCCACCTGGGTTGGGCTCATCGTTTTTTCTCACTTGGTTTCATTGATCTCGACATTGGCCGAGTGAGGAAGGAAGGGTGGGTGTTTATTAGGCTCATTTGGCTGAAGACGAAACTGAGGTGAGAGAGTAACAGCCCCATGTCCCTCAGCAGGTTAGTGTCAGAGCCAGGAATGCAGCCCAGGTGTCCAAGTCCGTGGTCCTTTACCACACCTTAAACCACGCCCTGGACGAGGCAGAACACTGTCCGGCAGGTGTCAGATGTTGGCTCATTTGTGGTTTGCAAAAATGATGCAATTTGGGAAAAACTCAAACTCATGCTCAAGTCATGATTATGAGTCTTGCAATTTGTTCAAGCTGTAGTTTACAACCGGGCTTGCTGTCTCAGGGCAATTTTATACCCCTCATCCCCAACTATAAAGTACCAAGCACTCACTCAACACCAAAAAACCTGGACGGTCCAGGGTGATGTAAGGAGTACTCTTCGTAATCCCCCCACTTGGCAGAAGACATGGACCTTTTAATGTAAGGCCTTCCACAGCATTTTTTCCATGTCACATTTCCTCTCTTTTCTCCCCAGCTCTGATCCCAGGCAGATCTCCTTCACAGTATCAATACGGCCCCTTTATTTTCTGTCTCCCCATGTCATTCCAGAGAGGCACAGCAGAGGGGTGGTTACAGCTTGGGCCACAGACAGGCCTGAGCCAACGCTGGCTCTCCCAGTGATGAGCTGTGTGTCCCCAGGGAAAGCTCTGGCCTCTCCAGCCTTGCTGTCCTCATCTGCAGGAAGGTGTCGTGAGAAATGGCTCATCGGTACATGACAGGCAGCAGAGACTAGTAATAGTGTTCTCATTCCAAAGACAAACCCTCCAGAGACAATCTCCTTCATTTGTGGTTTACGACTGGCAGAATTCCACCTGCAGCCCGTGTCAGAGGGTCACCCTCTGTGCTGAGCGCTTCACATGCTACATCTCATCTCTTGTTCAAAACAATCCTGGGGCATAAAAATCACTGTTGCCTCTGACAGATCAGGAAGCCGAGGTCAAGGAGGTCCTGCCACTTAGCTGAGATCACACAGCTGGTCAGTGGCAGAGCAGCCCCTGAGGTCCTACTTGTGGCAGGCAGGGGCTGAGAGGCAGGGCTTCTTCCTCCGCCCTGGGCCCCTCTTATCCACACTGCAATTGAAAGGTGGCCTCTGGGTGGGGTTGGAGACACACCTCAGAGGAGTTCGGTGTCATGGGATAGCCCAGGTCTGAAGCTGGAGGTGACAGAGGCCTGGACTTAGAAACCATCTCCATGAGACGCCTTAACAACAGTCAGTGATGCTGAGCGAAACAGCACCTGATCAAGTCCCAGAGACATGAGCTGAGCCCCTGGATCCAACCACTCCTGAAGCCAATCTGTCTCTATACTTTTAAGTGATATGAGCCAAAATAACTTCCTCTTATTTTTGTGTAAGCTAATGTGATTTGCATTTCTATCACTGACAACCAATAGTCATGATTAAAATGTTTTGTAACTTGATAACAATAAATTATCTCCCAGTAGACTTATTGATTTTATTTTATCTTTACCACCAGCCTGTCACCCTCTGCTCCCTCTTCCCATGTTACCTGGCACAGGTCAGGGCTCTCCGCGGAGCTTGGGGCAGGTGGGACATAATGATATAAGTCAGGTGTACATAAAAGGAGGCGGACAAGGTGTGTGCCTGTGTGCGCTGAGGCGGGGGCCACCATATTTCTGATGCCAGCAGAATCAGGGTTTCAAAGTGAGGCCTTGCTCGCTCTGCACTGCTGTGCTCCCACAGCTCAGGGGCTTCGAGTGGTGTCCCAGTCCCCCAAGCCAGAACCACGGGGAGTGGGAGGGCTGACCACCAGGGGCTGCCGGCAGCCCTGAGAACTCCACTTTGGACAAAAGCTGAGTTGGACTCTGCAAATCGGATGGAGGCTGGGAGGAGATCTCAAGTGGAAGTGTGGGGGTGGGGGTGGCAGCCACGCCCCTGGAGCCAGGCAGGGGTGGAGGGACACCTCCCCCACCCACTCCACCCCTCTTTGCTGCCTTGGGGACCCTGCAGGAGGCCCAGACTTGGGCTTCCTCTGCTCTGCACTTGGCTGCAGGAAGACTCCCCAGACACAGTGGCCTTATATGGTCACAGAACCACAGGCTGGGAGCTGGAAGGGACCCTGGACAATCATCTGGCTCAGCAGCCATTCTCCTTCTCTGAATCACAGACCCCTCTGAGGTTGTGACAAAGGCCAAACGCACACAGTTCTTCCCTCCGTTGCTGGAGTTTCATGAACACCATGAAACTGCTGGGACACATGACTTCATCTCCAGGCTGGATTAAATGTCCCTCTCCCTTCTTCCCTGCAGAGGGATGGTCTCTCTGTCCTCTGCACAATCCCTTTAATGATCCAGAACAGGGCAGGGGCTTCCAGCTGCATGGCTGGGGGTTTCCCTAACTGCTTGGCACTTCAGTTGCCTTTTCCTGGAGATGGGCATGGGAACAGCAGCCAGCCTCACGGGGCTGTGGTTAGGACCAAAGAAGGAAGGCGTGTGCAGGCCTGCCCTCAGTGGGCGCGCACTCTGGTCAGCTGTTGCTGTGACTGCTCTCTTCAGCTTGCGGGGTTGGGAGAAAGTGCAGCCAGTTGTGTGTGTCTGTCCTGCGGAGGAAGAGGATGTGAAGTGGGTCCCTGGGTGGACCTGCCCCTGCCAGGAGAGCGGGAGGAAGGGTTAACTCGCTCTAGCAGGGAAAGGGAGATGAGGAGGGAGAGGGCATTCTCTGGATCCTAACTGTACCAGGATGCCTCCTACCCGGGCCCGAGAAATGTTCCTGCTTAGAGCCGACATGGCCATCTGCCAGGTGGGAGCCAAGTTCCGATACTTGTGCATAGGGACATGGTCAGTTTGTGTCAGAGCAGGAGGGGCTTTCCATTGTGCTGCAGGCCTCTCATGTCCCTTGGTGCCCCCTGGTATGGAGGACGTGGTGGGCAATGCGAGGGGGGGGAAGCATCAAACTGCAAAACAAAGGCTCTCCCCCTCCTGTCTCACAGCCTCTTGCTTCCAATGACCCGAGGGTTCCCGGGAGGTGTTCCGTAAGCCCTTCGCTCATCCGTTCCTTCATTTCCCAATTAATTTCTCATCTATTATCCAGACACCTCTGTGCCAGGCACACGAATCAAGAGCTGGGGATACGAGAGTGAACGGACAGTCCCCACCCTCGTGACTCTTGCATTCTAATGGGGGCACAGAAGTTGACTAAGTCATTTCTCCAGTGACTATTTCAGCCATGATGGGTAACAGGGTAGCCAGGCTCTCAGGAAGCAGCATGGACACTGAGCGGGCTCTGGCTGGCAGGGAGCGGGGTGCTGCCCACTGGGAAGGGCCCGTGCAAAGGTGAGGTCTCCTGTGTCTTCCAGCCCTGGCTGGTCTGGGGGCAGTGTGTGCGAGGTGAGCCAAGGCAGTGTGCGTGCCGGCAGGTGGCAGCCCTGGCGCGGGTGTCCTGCTCTCCTGAGGTCATTCCTGGTGGTTTTCAAGGAGCAGGTGTGGAGAGCAAGTAGTGCAATGTGGAAGATGGCATGAACGCCAGCCAGGCTGGGCGGGGGGAGGCAGGAAGCAGCAGGAGGTGGAGCACCATCGTGGAGGTGGGCACAGCAGCAGGGAGGCACCGACAGGGCAGATGGCCCTGCCCAAAGCCCTCTCCCTGTTTCTCTCCTTGTTGGAGCCCCCACTGCCAATATTCTTGTATTTTCTTTCACTGGAAGGAAACATCCTGGCTGGTGGGGTGTGACCTGCAGGCAGGCTGGCTCCCCAACTCAGCCACCACCAAGAGTGGGAACTGAGCAAGAGGTCTGCAGGGTCCACAGGGTACAAGGTGTGGGCAGGGTAAGGGGAGGGTCAGTGGTGGGAATGAGCTGCCCAGAGCTGCAACTCACTCAGTGAGCTCTCACTCTCCACCCATACGTCCATCCACACACGCATCCATCCATCCACCCATCCATCCATCCACTCACCCATCCATCCATATACACTGAGCCCCTCTGCAACACTGGAGGCACCTGACTCTCACTCACTAACCGTAGGGACTACAGTCAAGTCACCAACCTCTCCAGCTGCAGGTATCTCCTCTATAAAATGGGCACTATGAGTCTGCTACCCTTAGGAGCATTAAAAAAATGTGTGAGGAGGGCCTGGCACACAGTTGGGCCCAATTGGTGCCACAGATACATCAGGGTAGGCCACTAGTCTTGTTTCCCAAGCCTCCTGGGCCCCTCCTACCAGGTACAGCAGCAGTGCTTGGACCCAACTGAATGGACTCCTGGGAGCCAGAGGGTAAATAACTGGCTCGGAGACTGCGGCTGGGCAGAGGAAAGACATGTGTTTAGCAAAGCAATTCTCTGCAGGGGCCTTGAGTTTGGACTTTCCAGAATCCTAGGAGAGCAGAGGCTCTGAGACCTGAGGCCCCTGAGGGGAGGTCAGAAGGTTTGTTCTTCTCAGGAATAAAGGCAGACTCCTCCAATGGCAGAGCCAGGGACAGCCCAAGGTCACTGCCTCTGTCAAGCCCCCTCTATGGCTCCCTCCCCCTCTCATCTAAGAGAAGGACGATGTGCCTGGAGCAATTCATACAGAACCAGGAAACCATGGAAAACAGGGAAGACACAGCTGCTGCCTTCACAGTCTAAGAGGAGAAGATGGAAAAGAAAGAGGTAACCAAACAAATGAATATTATAGGGCAGTAAACACAAAATAGGTACACACTGACACAGGGAAGGGGAGAGTTAGAAGCCAGGAGGTGACATGTTGAGCCCTAAATGATGAAAAGTGAACCTTGCATATGTGAGAAAGAATATTTCAGGTAGAGAGGACAGTAAGTGAAAAGGTCCTGGGGCACCTTGTGTGTTGGGGGAATGGTGAAGAGCCTATGGGGCTGGAATGGAGTAAGTGTAAAAGACAGTGGGGGGACAAGGTCAGAGGGCAGCAGGGGCCCAGTCACAAAGTTTTGTATAAACTACGTTATTAAAACAAAATGCGCACCTGTTAAAATAAAAGAAAATTCATCTGTGTACCTCCCAAACCATCCTGACTCCCACCAGTGGTTCTGCTCTAACCATGGATTTACTAAAAAATAAATTTAATTTATCTTTAATTACATTAATTAATTTGTGGTACTGGGAATCAAACCAGGGACACTCTACCACTCGAGTTACACTTGCAGCCTTTTTTATGTTTTTGAGATTGGGGCTTGCTAAATTGCCCAGGCTGGCCTCGAACCTGTGATCCTCCTGCCTCGGCCTGCCGGGTTGCTGGGATTATAGGCGTGCCACTCCACCCAGCAACAGGGAGCCACTTGGAAGTGGCAGCTTTCCCTCCTCTTTCCCTGGCTTCTCCAGTCCTGACTGAAAGGCTTGTTCTCAGGGCACTTACAGATTCCAACCCACACACCTAAGCAAAAGAACAGCCTCAGCTGTCCTCCCACTACCTGGGGGAACGGCTGTCCACACGGTGGTGGACCTTCGGTCTTCCTCCCTGGGAGTCCCCATGCACACAGTTTTCCTGAAGTGGAGACACCCTGTACATAGACTGTTTGACACTGAACTCAGTGGTCATTTCGATAATTGTTTCCGAGGTGTCTTTATGCCAGGCACTCAGTACTGCCCCCCCTATGGAGCTGCAGTCCAGCATGGGGCTGGAAGGAGCGCAGAGCAGGGGCACCAGACTCAGTCCAGCCTGGCCAGAGGAGACTTGGGGTGAAGTCCTTGCTGTGGTGCCGCAGCACCCCGCGGTCTTCGCTGGTGGCGGGGTGTCCCACCCTCTGAATGCACTGCCAGTCACTCAACCAGAGCCCTTCCACTGGACATCTGTTCCTAGAGCACCCCCCCGACAGACTTTGGGGGGCTTCCCACTGTATTCTGCTTCCCCAAGGGGGCAGAGGCACAGTGCCTGGATGGAACAAGGCACCGGTTCTGGTCCCTGGGCCTCAGTGTGAAGCCCAAGTGGTGTCCTTGGCTCCTGGTAAGGAAGACCCAAGGTGGGCTGAGGCTCAGTGGTGAAGCACTTGCCTTGCATGTGTGAAGCCCTGGGTTTGATCCCCAGTCCCCCGCAAAAAGACAAAAACCAAACAACAACAAACCCCCATCAAAAAAAAAAAAAAAGAAAGATCTAATTTAAAACCTTGCTGTTTAATGGTGGATGAAGTCGTATAGTATGAGAAATACATTATTTAAAAAGCAAATAAGACCCCTTAGCAATTAATGGTATATTTAAGACTTGATATTCTAATATTGAATACATACAGAATATGAGAGTATATTGCAAAGAATTCTAAAACAATAGTAACAGGCAAATCCGTTCTCCAGAGAAAGGACGGGTACAAAATAAGGAGTATGTCCTATTGCCAGTGACTTGCAGAAATCTATTATAAAGATGTCATTTTTAATAAGGGGTAACTCTGGCCAGAAGCAAAGATGTCAGCTGCCAATTGTCACCAGACAGAGCCAGGGACAAAGCTGGAAATTGTGATCAGTACTGAACCTCTGCTGTCATTATCTGGAAACAGCGTGGACCCTGCCCCTTCCGGGCTCCCCGAGGTGGGGGTGCACGGGTGCGGGTTGGCGTGGGCACTCAGAGCTCTGCTCACCATAGCTCCGCTGCCTTTGTTCTTGGTGGTACGGCATGGCTGCACCCAGGGGCCCCCAGCCTTGGACTTGGGCGCTGAAGACCCAGGCTCCTATGTAAACTGGCCATTAACTAACACTGCCCCCAGGTGCAGCGGGCAGAAGTAGCCCTTTTCGGGCCAGTGCTGCTGGTCTCCGCCTGGGGCTGCACCCCGCTGTTGGATGAACTAGTCCCAGGCAGCTCTGCTGCTTCCTGGAGGGACACCTCGGGCCTCCTTGCACCTCACCTACCCTCACGTTCGACCCACGGGTCCTTCCCTGGCCTGCATTTTAGGAAAATCTGTCATTTGCTATGGTAGCTTACACCCCAATTTTGTCATTCAGGACACCTGAGGTCTAGTCTTGGCTCTGCCTAGTGACGAGGCACTGGGACTCTGACTCGTTTCCTCTGTGTCCTGCCCAGTCTCTCAGCCAGGTCAGGTGCTGGCTTCTGCTTGGGTTGATCAACTCCCATGTCATTGCCGAATGCAGCCTTTGGGGATGTAACAGTTCACAAAACATGGAGACCCACAGGGGCAAATCATCGAGGGGGTTCTTGGAGGATAAAAGACAGAAGGGCTCTGACTAGAGACCTGCATACCTCACGCATCGGGGCTCTGCTCAAGTTACCTCCTTAGACCCCGGCGTTGTTCGCTGCCTATGCTCCTCCCATCTTCCTTCATAACCTATCCCGTGGTGACGCTCCATTTCTACCTCTACCTATCTTTCCCCACGTAGCAGCGCGAGCTCCATGAGGGCAGGGACCTGTCTGTCTTGCTTACTGACCGCAGCTCCTGACTTACAGTGAATGATGAATAAATGTTAAATGAATGCTGAATGTAACCAGCTCAGGAAGCCTTCAGCTCTAAGATGATGATTCCATGTCTGACTTACTCCTTCCTGTGAAGGTCGGAGCCTTTCAGTTGAAAGCTGGGATGGACAGCATCTCTCCTGCCCCTCCACATGGCATCCTGACTGCCACTGCCATCCCTTGGGTGCTGAGATGTCTTGCCCCAGGGCCCTGCATCTGTGCTCCTTTTTCTCAGGATATGCACTAGACTCCCTCCCTCCCCTACTGGCATGCCCCGTGCGTGCCCCTTAACCCTAACATCTTGGCTCCCATAGGGTTTGGTAGGGTCAGGATGGACAGCGGTGATTCAGCCCCTTCCAGCTTACCTCTGGGAAAACCCAGAATATTCACTGGGTATGTTGCAAAGACAGGACAGAGAGCTTTACGGATTCTGAGCCTTTGTTACAATACCTTTCATAAAGACGTGAGCTTTCGTTAAACACAGTAAAAGCCTGTGAGTGAGGCAAATTGGTTCAATGTCAATGTTACTGCCTAGATCTAAGTAACATTTCTGGTTCCCATCTGCTGGATTAGGGTAGCTGCTGGATTGCCCTTTCTTCTTCTTCTGACGTAATGAAGTGAAGTATTTTTAGTAGGACACGGTGTTTAATATATGAACAATAATATCCATCAGGGCAGTGGACACAGCTTTTTTATTGTGTTCTGTGGAGAACGCACAATTGAGGCTCCAGGGCTCTGCTCATTTTATTCAGGCTTTGGGGGAACACCTTCCTGTCCCACTGTCTGTGAAATGCTCGTTCATTATGTGTGTTCCCTGCTCATTATCCCCGGATGGTTCTCTTGAACCACGGACAAGATCACTGGAGCCTGCTGTCTTTGGCTGAGAGCTCACAGACGAGGCTTTTGCAAACCCAAGTCGTCTAAAACATCTTCCTTTCTGACACATCCAAAAGGCTCTGTCATCCAAGCAGACCAGGTGGGGCTCTGACAGCCTGTGGGAGGGCTCCCATCTGGGTTCCTCCCAGCTCCCTCACTACTCGCTGTGGGGCGTGGTGGTGACTCACTGCAGAACAGGTCTGTAAGTGAGGACGCACTTTGTAAATGGCAAATGAGGGCTGGAGTGGACATCTGCTCTTGCTTGGCCAGCTTCTGTTCTCCCCTCCTTAGGAGACAGAATCCTTTAGGGAAACATCATTCCTTGAACTCTGAGGACTCTCTGCCTCCTAGCCTAAGCTCATATCTGATCAGCAGTGAAATACATACCTGGATCCAGCCCTGCCTGAAGCTAGTGTTCACCTAGGCCACCAGTTACATAAGCCAACATGTTCTAGTCACTCTGGGGCAGGTTCTTTGTAACCAGGAGTCTTGACGACAGCAGAGAAGCTGCACAGCCCTTGGGAGTTTCTTGGCTGCAGGGCACTGGATCAGCCATAGATTTGCTGATCTGAAGCAGGTATTTGGTCACTGCATGGCTTCTGAGGGCACTGGGCTGTGACACTATGGGAAGCACCTACTCCAGCTTCTCCTTACAGCGGCTGAGCCGCTGGGGGTAACTTCCTCTCACAGGGATCTCAGAGGCACAAGCTCCCACAGCCCTGCCACCAACCCTGGAGACGTCAGGAACTTTACCCCTCTTTCTCTCCTAGATTACAGACCAGGTGGCTTAGAAGCTTTTCATAGGCTCCTGTTTTTTTCCTTCCTGTTCTTTTAAAACGAGGACTTGTTTTTCTCCTTCTTCCCCATGACTGGACAGGGAGGGCACCATAATACCACCAACAACCTGCAGAGATGAAGGAGCGTGTAAAGATTGCCCGTTCCAGGTTCGGGCTCCTGGCACACGCAGGGATTCGCCCTGCTCGATTTCCTAGCACCGCCTCAGAGGGTGGAGATCCTAGGTGTGCTTGTTCCCAAACAAAAAGTGCCCTTCTTAGCTCCCCAAGGAGAGCTCAGGCAGAAGGCATAGAGCACCCAGACGGGCTCCTCAGGGACATCATGCTTTCTCTCCCCCTGGGGAAAACGCCTGTGGAAAAGTCTGGCAAAAGCGGGTCGCAGTGCACGTTCCTCTGCAGGGTGACTCCGTCTCCCTGAGGAAACAGTGGTTGGTGCCACGCCAACTCTTGCTGGACAAAGAGGGTCATGTCTGCACACAGCCAGGTCCCTGAGCCTCTGACTGTACAGATATGAGCCACATTCTTCTGGTCCTTCTGTGTCACCCTTTGTTGGACTTTTCAGAGTCAGGGAGAATTCCAGGGGAGGTTTATCTTGCTAGACCAAGAAAAACACAGAGACAGAGACAGCAAAACCTGGCCCTGCCGGTCTTTCTTCTCTGGTGGTGGAGGTGGCCCAGAAAGGATGCCATTTCGAGTGGTGGATTTAAATGGCCCCACCGTGGCCTCTCGGGTTTCCCGCCCCAGGCCTCCTTGAGCAGATGGAAGCTCTTCATTAATAACCACGACAGTGTGGTCATGCCCCAAGTAATGGAGGCCTCAAACAGCCCTTTGTGGGCTTCCACATCGATTCTCTCTCGGGAAAGTTCAGGTGGGGCACGCGGGCAGGCTCTCAAGGCCAACGGCGCGCACTCCAGCGAGGGTGCGGCAGACCCTGCGGAGGGCTCTCTTGGCCCATTTTTGCCATGGTCAGGGTCAGCAGTCAGGGCCTGGGGCTCAGGTGATAGTGCTGTTGCAGCCCTGTGAGGCCAGCAGGAAGGCCGGGGGCACCTCCCTCATGGCCGCTCAGCCTCTGCTGAGGGGCTGCCCGGTGGCTGGCAGATGGGGAATGGTGACAAGCCTGTCACATGGGGGACATGTAGTCTGAGGGAGACAGGCCTCTCCAGCTGCCAGTCTGAGGATCTGTCCACTCTGTCAGGTCCTCCTCACTTGGGTTTAGTTCAAGTGAAAGAAAGTCGCGCACACCGCCTATCGCCCTGGCACTCTCCACACACGCCACTCAGCTCCTGGGGGCCACAGGAAGGGCCAGCGCTGTTGACAGCAGCAGGTGAAGGCCCTCTGCTGAGGGCTTCCTGGACATCCACACAGGTGATCCTCCTGCAGCCCTCCAAGGCAGAAGCCAGGCAAGAGTCACTGCTGCTCTGCTGTAAAGGTGACGACGCTGGGCAGCAGAAACACACAAGGTCCCTGAGGTCACGTACCCAGTAACCGTGGGGCTTCCCAAGGCCCCTGCTCCAACCATACCAGGGACAGCCTGCAGCCACCACTTCTAGGGAACATGGATGACCTCAAGTACATTGAGAGGAAAAAGATGGGCTGGGCTGGACTAACTAGACTGCCGACCAACCAGAAAAGATGGGGACAGGCATTTAAAAACTTCTATGTCCCCACAACCAGGACATTTCTATCCCCACCCTGGTCCTTTCCTTGTAAACTCTTCCTGTCTCCAAACACCTTTCCAGTTTCACAGCTCAGCTCTCATACAAACGCCCTGCCCTGGCCCTTCCTTGAACCACTCACAGCACGTTTGGCCCCACAGTGGCACAGAGCCAGACACATGGCTGATGAGGGAGGGGACAATGAATGAATGGCTGAAGACTGACTTGGGAGATCCCGGGTCCTGCCCTTTGCCATCGTATCCAAGTTTGCTTATTATCACCATGACCGGCTCTGTAGAGACAACTGTCCAAGACACCTCTGCGTCCACTGAGCTTCAAGCTGCAACACACACAGACATCAGGATGTAATGCAGTGGGATGGTTAGGGACCAGGAAGGACGGAGGGATGAAATAGAGAGTAAACACTATTTTCCATCATTGGATGAGGCAAGAATGATATTCAATTCCGTAAACATTTACCCTATTCCTCCCAAGTGTGAGGCGTGCTCTTGCCTCTGATGGGTGAAAATCATGCTCTCTGACGAGGTGGTGGAATCCACGCTCCAGATGAGGCTGCCAGGACCTTGGTGCTATTTTAGGGGTGTCACTCTGTTTCCCGATGGGCCTGCCCAAAGTAGTGCCACCTGCTCTAAAGCCAGCCCTCTCCTCCTGCACCAGCTCTGCCCTGTCTGCTCCGGCTTGGACACGCCAACTCCCGCTGATCATGACCCAGCCTTGGGGCCCTTCAGAGGGTCCACAGGAATGCAGAAGCAACGCTCTGCTTCCCAGTGTGGGGTCTGTTACCAGCTCTGGGGCTCAGATGGCGGACCATCTGATGCCAGTTGTGTACCTGATGGCATTTTCTACCTAGAACAAAGGAGAGGACTTGGCGGAGATGCCCACAGCCCAATGGGAAGCATCAGCAGGGCTCCTGAGGCCAGAGCTGCACAGGCTGTCTAGCGGCGTCTCACCAATCTTTCCCCTTGCCCTGTGCTCACCTGCTGGCCATGGAAGGCCCAGTGCCTTGCCTCTTGCAAAGGAAGTGAAGGAAACTCTGTCTCCTGGGCACCTCTTGATTCTGGGGGACTCAGTGAAAGGCAAGGGCCATCCATTCAGAAGATGCATCAGGGTCCATCAGCCCGTGGGCCCATGGGGACACTACAGGGGACTCTACATTGGCTCTTCCTGAAGGGTGAGTCCCGGGATTTCAGGAATACCCACTCCACCCTCACGTTTAGGAACAAAGTGAACGTGAGAAGGCAGAGTGAGACCATCAGTGGTCCTGCCCTGCTCCCCCCACTGCTGTGGAAACATGGTGAGGGGCTTCCTCTCCTGCTGAGGTGCCATGACCCAACGTTCCTGTAGGTCTCCCAGGCACTTCCACACTTACTGAATGACAATAACAGCTCCTACTAACTACACACCAACTGTGTGCTAGGCATTTACATGTATTTCTTCATCTACTCCTTACAGGAAAACTAAGGAATAAGTACCTAGTTATCCCCATTCTAAAGACACGGAAACAGACTCTCAGGGAGGCTAACCAACTTCTTGGCCAACATCTCAGAATGGGGGGCAGCAGAACTGGGCACTGAGGCTGAAGTGGAGGCCCCTCTGCCTCCACCTTGACAGCCCTGGTAGTGACCGTTTTACAGTGACAGGAGGGAGTATAAATGCCTTACTGTCACAAAACTGGCAGATGTGAGCCAGAGCTGTGCTTCATTTGGTCTGCAATGGTTCTGAGTCTTTTTCTTCTTAAGCAAACATTCATAAATCCGAAGAATTTTCAGGCTTCTCCTGAAAAACTGGACACACTGACCGGTTTCTTGGGTGAGGCCTGGGTTTGGCTGCCTGCTGTGGGCTATGCCAGGGCTCTCCAGACCAAGCCCTCAGCCTACTGGCCCTGTTGACATTGTGATCTCCTCACAGAGCCAGTGAACGGCACTGGCCCATGTTCCTGGTAGAGGAAATGTTTTCCGCACTGTGGTAGGAAGGAAAAGGGTAAACTAATGGCAGATCAATGTCTTTTATCCTGACAAACATGGGCAGTACCTGGGAATGACAGATCCACTGACCCGTGAACCCCATTCAGACTCGTGAAGCACGTCTGGCTTGCTTCCTTCTTGCTGTACAGCCTCTCTGGAGGACAGCTTACACCCCCAGGACCTGGGCAGGTGCCTGGCTGGCTAGAAGACAACCCAGCAGGAGGTTGGCCATGGCCCATGTCTGCACTAAAGTGCTGCCTGGTCAGACACATGGGCACTAATGACAATCACGTGGCTGTGGCTGCTGAGAAGTGGCCCACAGGCAATGGGAAGCAAACCTCTTGAGCTAGCCAATGCAGATGCGCTTGGCCGACAAGGGACAGGCACATTCGGCACTGGTTGGCAGTGAGGAAGGAGTCCAGTCTCCAGACACTGGAGCACCCAGGGTCAGGTCATGGCTGGCTCAACACCTCCACTCAGATATGCCCGAGGCACTGCAGGATATCCGAGTCCCTCACGGATCCATGGCTTCTCCACTCTCTAGGCACATCAGCCACACCACAGCAAATATTATTGCCTATGAAGATTCAGCAAGGCACCTGTTCTCTTGTTAAAGGGAGTTTAAGTTGTAAGAGGTGTCAGTTACTGACAGTAACCCTGAACTCAAGATTTTCTACCTGTCATAATTGGAACTAAAAGAGGGGGAAATAGCTACTCTGTGTTATCTTGTTTTTGGACCTTTTAAATACATATTTACTGTAGAGAAATATGTATTTAAATATGAATTAAGGGAAAAACAATGTAACCTTTAATTAAATGGAAAAGTAAAGATCTTTCAAATTAACATTAGGGAAAAAAATGAAATGCAAGGTGACTACATCAAACCAGCATGATCAGGGTAAGAGGAATCATGGCAGGAGGAGGTTACAAACATACCATGAGGTGAAGGAATGGGGTCAAGTACATCGATTAATGGACAAAAATTCTCATTAAAAATAGAAGATGTCAGATGGGGTTAAAAAACTAAAACAAAATCCAAGTCCCAGGGACATGATGTTCATAAGAAGAATAGTTAAAATAAAGGAATAGAGAAATGTTGAAAATAAATGGGTAGGCAAACAGACACAAGGCAAATGCAAACAGAAGGAGAGCAGAGTGTCCAAGTTAATTAGCTAAGGGGAAATTAACACTGCAGAGGACAAATACAGACATTTGTAATGACAAAAGGAGCATTTTGTGAAGAAGTTACAACCATCAGAAATAGGATCACATTATATAAAGGAGGTAAAAATATATAAAGCATGTATTATTAGACACGAGATAAAATACTACTGCAAAACTTCAAAGATATCTATTTCAGAAATGGATGTATCTTGTAGGCAGAAATTAATTAAGAGAGAACATGAATAATATAACAGTTTGAATTATGAGACGTATGTAGGGCCTTACAGTCCTTGATACAGAATGGATTACTTTTAGGGACCTGGACCTTTTACAAAAATTGACCATGTATTGGATCAGAGACAAATCCTAACAAACTTCATAGAGAAAAGCTTTTGCAGACCACAATCAATAAAATTAAATATATATATTTTTAAAAATGGTGAGAGGGTTGGAGGTGTAGCTCAGGGGCAGAGCCCCTGCCTAGCCTGCACAAGGTCCTGGGTGTGAGACCCAGCACCACAAAAAGAAAGAAGGAAAGAATGAATGAAGGACAAAAAATGAAAAGAAAGCAAGAGAAAAAGAAAAGCATTTACTTAGAAATCAAGAAACTCAATTCTAGACAAATCTAGGATTAAAGAAGAAATCTAAAGGAAAATTACAAACTATCTAGAAAGCAGTTAAAGAGAGAGCATTACATATTAATTCTCATGAAATGGAGCAGTCATCTTCAGAAGAAATGCAAAGCCTCTATGATTAAAGAAAAATATGAAAAATAAAGGAACTTGCCCCTCCCCCCTTTTTGGTTTTAAGTTCTCCACATTTTTTATTGGTGCATTATAGTTGTATGTACTGGTGGGATTTGTTTTTACATATTCATATGTGCACACAATATAACAAGTATAATTTGGTCGTCTTAAGAAATTACAAAAAGAACAAACCATAACAGCCTATAATTGTAAATTAATATGATTAAAAGCTAAAATTAATGAGATTTAAAAATAGGAAACTAGTAGAAAGTATACATAATTGCAAAAAACTAAACTAAGATAAATCTTACTAAGGCTGGCCAAGGAAAAAAGAGCAAACATGGGTTAAAAGGTTGGGAAAATGATGGGAGACTGAGCCACAGCCTCAGAAAAGAGAAACAGAATCATCAAAGTACATCGCACTCAGACCTCGTATGTATGGCCACAAACCTGAAGATCTGATACATGAACTGCCAAAACTGACTCCACAGAGGGGCACTAGAAGACAAAGTGCCAAGAAAAAACTGCACAGGGGACCAAAGACCTACGATTGAAAGTGGCATTAGAACCAGAGAGACTGAGTGGCTTTTATTAATTTTAAGTGACAGATAATTCCAATATTACTTGACAAGTCTGAGTTATACTAAAAGATGGAGAGATTCCCAATGAATGCTATGAAGTCACAATAACTTCAATTACCAAAACCCGAGGAAGAGAGCATATGAAAGAAATTATGATTCTTATTAATTAAAACTGCTGCAAATTTTATTTTTAAAAAAAAATCATAAATTGAATTTAGTCAAATATGAAAAGAAAATGTTGTAACTAAATTTGTTCATTCTAGGAATGTGAAATAGTTCAGCAATATTAACCCATGACAACCACAAAGGGGGAAAGCCAGAGGATCACACTGACAGAGGCTGACAAGGTACTTGGCAAAATTTAGATGATTTCTGGGGGTGTGGGGGTGGGGATTTCATCCCTGCACACTACTAGTAGGGTGGTCCAGTACAGTACGGAAATATCACACTAAATCCCACTAATGTGTACAAATAATAATACGTCTAATAAAAATGAAAACTAAAAGGTCCACATTTAATTAAAAGCCAGAAATAGAAATTAATTACTTATACAAAATAGAAATTATTTACCAAAACTCAACAGAAAATATGCTGTAAACAGTGATATTCTAAAACTATTTCACTTATAATCTAGATAAGGATGACAGTGATCATTATCATTCTTTATCACAATCTACTAAAACTAGTATAGTAAGGGAAGGACATGGCATCAATGTTGTAAAATGAAATATAAAATAACATTTTGATGATATTGGACCAAAAACCTAAGGTAACTATTATTTTTAAAATTTTAATATAATTAATAAGTGAATTGATAAAGGGTTGGATCCAATATAACTATTCAAAAGTATACCAATAGTTGTTTTCCTTGGCAGTAAGAATATTAAAATTGTTAAGTATTTTTAGTATTCCACAATGTATATATTTCAAAACATCACATGATAAATATATATACATGGTAAATACATATCATATATATATTTAGTTGATTAAAAGTTAATCTTAAAATAATCTAAAAAATAAAGTATTCCATCTATAAAAGCAACACATAAATATCTAGGGAGAAATTATACACAAAGCTTACAAATCTACAATGAAGAAAATGAAAACTCTGTAGTGTCCATCAGTTCCACCCTTAGGTATAAGCCCAAGGGAAATGGATGCATATTTCCCCAAGGCCTCACATAAGATGCTGCTAGCAGTGCTTGTGGTGAAAGCTCAAAACCTGAAGTCACTCAATACCCATGGATTCCTTGGAGAAGGAATGAGGAGAACTGGTTAGTCACACAGTGGAATACTACACAGCAAGGAGAAGAGACAGCTGCAAACATGTGCGACAGTGTGGGTCAACAGAACACTGAGACAAGACAGACAAGACAAACAGGGCAAGGTTCATTTATATACAATACCAAAACAAGCCAAACCAACAGGTCTCTGCTTTGGAGGCCAGGCTGGTGGTTTTACTAGGTGTGTGCGCATACGCGTGTAGGGGTGGGTGGGTAAGAAGAAAGAACATGAGTCATGTTCCTTCTTGATGGGGCACACTGAGTACCCAGATGTGATCACTTTGCGGATTTCCTTCAGGCTCTACATTAGTATTTTTGTGTTTTTAATAGGTATGTTATACCTCAAAAGAAATTTACTGAAGGTTATAAAACCAGATTTGAAGACATATTCTTGAATGGAACATTTGGCATTATAAAAATGCCCCCATGTGATGAGAATGTAATACAATTTTTAATTAGAATTTCATCATATTATTTTAAGTTGGAAGTCCGATCCCAGGAGAGTGGACATCTCCCTCCCACCCTATCCTGGGGAGGAGTGGAGGCTCAAGGTCTGGTTCCTCTCTCTCACAGCTACCCCACATCGCTCCCCCTGCTTCCACAGAAGCTTGCAGCCTCAGGTCAGAGCTTGCCTGTCCAGGTCCACATAACCCCTAGTGGGACTAAGCCTGAGAGGGACCCAGCAGGGTGGCATACAGCTCGGCCTTGACATAGCAGGGTGGTCCAGTGCAAGCACCTGCTTTGAACCCCTAATACCAAATGGCCAACACCTGCCCTCTGGGCTGTCAAACATTTTCATTTCTCAGATTCACTTTTGGCTTGCTTTAGAAGCTTCCCAGGCAGCCAGGCATTGTGTTTTGGTTTTCTTAGTCATCAGCACACACCCTAGTATGGAGAAAGGGCAGCTACTCTCTTCTCCCCATCTTCCAGGCAATAAAGCACAAGTCTGAAAAGGATGTCACTTGCTCAAGGTCACCTGCCAGCAAGCAGCCATGCCAGTCCTCATCTTCTGACTCCACCTCCCAGCCTTCCTTCCTGCTAATCTTTGTGATAAGACAAAGTGGCAGGATAAGTCACATGGTGCTGTGGGTGAGATGGAGGAATGGGGGTGGGGGTCCTGGCACCAGATCCAGCCCTGTAGAGAGTCTCCAAGTCCAGACCAGAGGGGCTGAGGCTGTTCCCTGCTCAAATGCTTGGCTGCAGAGATGGCTGCTGCTATCTAGTCAGACACTCAGAGGTCAGGTGAAAGCAATTCTCTAGCAGAACTCCTGGCAGGACATAAGCCCTGGCCCTAAGTCCGACTGCAGCCTCAGGATCTGCTCCAGTATGGCACCTCCTCAGGGTGACTTGGATGCAACAGGTTGTCTTTCCATTTTGAGGATAGGGTACGTGAAGCAGGACAGCAAGACTGGACTGGGCTGTGGCCAAAGGAAGGACATGAGGGCACTGTGAATCCTCTGGGTCTTCCTGGTGAAGGTGCGTGGATGAAAACTCAGCAAGGATGCAAATACGCAAAGAGGGCTGGCACCCAGGAGGCCTGGGTGGGTGGGGGGAGAGGCGAGCAGCCTCACCATGTGAGCATGCCAAGGAACAAGCGTGCCAGAGGTCACCTCCTGTCTTTCTCAACCCAACCTGGGGAAGGTAGCGTTTGAGAGAATGGAGTGGAGCTAAGGGAGATCACATCACTCGCTCAAGGCCCCACAGGTGAGAGGTGGGGGAGCTGAGCCTCTCCTGACTGGGAAGTCCACTTCCTCTGGACTTGGGACGGCCCTCTCTCCTTGCAGCCTAGTGCCAGGCAGAGGCTGGCCAGAGCAATAGTACACACCGTACTCCCTCGTCCAAGTAGCCTGGCATCAGGGTTCCAGCCTTGGGGACTTGTAGTCAGAAGGCCTGGCCTCACAGAGGCTGTTCCCTTCTGACTGCAATATTGCTCTGCCACCCCAAACTAGTAACCGAGGGGACACAGTATAGCACCTATAATTTACCCTGTACCTGCAGATAAGTTCTCAGTGAGTCATGAACACACATTTCTGGCTGATGGAGAATTCCTTCCACCTTTCTCTGTGTGGTCCTTTTTGAGGGTGGGAGGGTGTCTCTCATGCTTCCTATCACTTCTGCCCATTATGTTCTCCCCCCCATCCCCTGCCATCGCAAACAAGTCTGTTGCCCACAAGAAGGGCCTCAGAGGACTGGAAGCCTCTGGTTTTGTTTGGGTCCCAGAAAAGATACTTATATATACCCATAAACTTAACAGGTACTTTAGGGTCCACTCTGGAGCTACTTGTTTACCAGAAAAAATGGCGGCCTGCCTAGACTGGAGTTGGGGATCAGGATGAATGGGGCATTTGAGCAGGGGGTGATGGACACTGCTACAGGTACTGCATGACTCCTACAGGGAGAAGCTATGGAGTGCAACCTTTAGAACAGATAAAACCCTGTCAGCCGATGTGCAAGACCATTAGCTGACAGCGGTGAGGGTTGGCAAGGTGAGCTGTGCAGACAGATTCTCCTGCAGGCAAACTCTTCTTTATAAAGGAGGCTGTTAGGAAAATCTAACTCGCACTTGACCACCTGGGGCTCTGTATTACAAACCTTCCTAGGACCCAGCTCAGCAGAAAGGGAAAATATTTGCCAACTATCTTGTGAAAGTTAATTAACTGTTATTAAAACATGCCCTTGAGCTTAATGATGTTCTTTATTTTACCATTTACACATCGCAAGCCTTCAAGTGATGGTGACTCCTTGAGCTGACTCTTCAACTTGATTTCATGTGCGGTTTTAAGAACTTCTCTCTTCAAATATTGCAGAATCTCTGTGAGTCAGATGTAATGGGCAGTTTTGCTGGCAAAGTAGGCAAGAACACTGACTAGACTGGGGAGCTGAAGTCATTCTAGGTTCAAGCCAGACCTGCCAATTCCATCTAGATGGCCATGGATAAATCATTCACTTTCTGTAATGCTCAGTTTCCTCTTGCACAAACAGCACAATTCCCATGCAGCTGCATTTACAGGGACATCATGAGCGTTAGTGATAGGTCTGTGACAGCCCATTGTGGGTGCCGAAACAAAAACGTTAATTGTTTCTCAGACTGGGAGGTAGAATCTGGGATTGGCTGTTTGCAGCTTGGATTACCGAGTGCCCATTCTTTCACCTGTCTGCCAGCCCCATGTCTAGAGACCGCTCTTCCCCAGTCTTGACCAACTCTGATGTCCTTAAGGTGGGGTTTGCGTCAGCATGTTGCACCCCTCAGAGGTGGTTCAGGTGGGAATGCGAGCCAGATGGAATCAGTGAGGGGCAGTGCAAAGACATCCTGGGACGTCCAGTAAAGACACTCATACTTTGCATGGGAATTTGAAGCTGAGGCCAAGTGGCCTGAGGTTAAGGCTGGTGTTCTTGTCCTCAGCGGTGAGCTCGGCTTAGAGTGAAGTTAACACAGAGGAAGGCAGGGCCCACTGAGGAGAGGCACCAGGTCCTCGTGACATCTTTGGAATCCTGGGTAGCCTTTTCTGTGATTAGAGTTTCTATGCTTCTTTTTAATTTAATCTAATGTGGACAGGATTTCTGTCATTTGCAACTGATACCAATCTGAATGAAAGCAGGGATGACCAGCAATCAGTACCTGTTTCTGGCTATGTTTTCCAAAAGAAAGCTCTGTCCCGGGCACTCTGCTTTCTCCCCAAGGGTCACCCCACTAAACCTAGCATGCACACCGGGACCAAGCTGAGGACATTCCACTTTCCCCACACGTGGAATTGCTTATGAGAATACAGTGTCCTTTCCTCAAACTTTTTCCCCTTCAGATGGACTGGCCTTCTAGGTCTGTGGTTTGCAAGGACTGGTCTGGAGACCTCTGTTTATTCAAGGCCACCAACGATGACTGTGGCGATGGTTCCTGTCTGGCTTTTGTTCCCTGCCACACTGTACATAACTCATCAACCCGGTCCACGTGTCTAATGGACAAGCCTGGTACTCTCCACGCCTCTGTGTTTCTGCGCAAGCTTTTCACCCACCTAGAAACCCTCCCTTCCTACTTCTTGCACCAACTCCGCTGGCTGTTTAAGGTGGGCAGACACTGCTGGTGTCCGCCATCCACCATGTTTCTCCTTCTCCTTGCTGGCCAAGTCCCAGCTACGATCTGCTGTCAACTCCTCCTGCGTCTGAGCTCATCACGTAACTGCGCTGCTCTAACCAGTGATGGCTTAGGATGAGACACAGGACCCAAATCTGTCCAGTGACATGAAAGGGCAAGTCTACCAGTGGGGTTAGGAGGGGGGAGGGTGGACCCTTTAATACCCCCAGATTTAGATGTACAAGACCACGATGCCCAAAGGTGCCAAGGTAAGGAACTACCTGTCGTGCCAAGGCTGGAAGAAGACAACGAGAGACGTAGGTCCCCGACAAGCTTCCTGGGCAACCTTGGGACTGTTTATTTTCTATCCTTCTTGAAATGAGTTCATAACTCCGGTCTGTCTTAAGCCATTCTGAGCTGGGTTTTCTGTTACCTGCAGCCAGGGTCTCCCTGACAATATGAGAGTCAGTTCAAACTCTTTTCCCCTTGGAGCCTTCCCGGACTGTGCTAGCCCACAAGGATAGCCTCGTCTCCAGCATGCCCACCCTGATGCACATTTCCTGGATTTTCTGTCAATGACAGCAAAATGGGGACAGCTTTCATTCTGGGGTGAATTTCTGAAGCACAGTATTGGGAGATGTTGAGGCCACAGTTAGGCTCAGCAGGAAGTGGGGTGGCAGCTTCCAGAATCCAAACTCCTGACCGTGCCCCCACAGGGGTTCCTCCCTGTTCCTCCATGTCTCGGTGAACATCATCTTCGTTTTATTGGTTATTCAAGCCAGAAACATTCACCTTAACTCCACTCTCACGCCCACATTCAGCTGAAGGAAAATCCTGTTGGCCCCACTTTCAAAATGTACCCAAAGCCTGACTGCTCTACCTTTTTCCTGGTGGCCGTCACTCGGGTCCATGCCCACCATGGTCTTTCTCCAGAATAACTTTCATAGCTCCCTAACATCCGCGTTTCTACTCTTCCTCCATGGTGAGATCAGTACTTCCCACAGGTTCCCATAGCACTCAGAATAAAGGTTCAAATCCTTGCCATGCCCTCAGGTGTGGCCCAACCCTAGCCTGCTCCCTCTGTTGACCTCATATGTCCCAATCTGACCCCTACTGCCACATAGGCCTCTTTCTTAAACATGTCAGAACCTGCCTACCCCAGGGCCTTTGCATTCGTTATTTCCTCTGCTTTGAACACTCTCCTTTCATCTCCCCACAGCTTCCTTCTAATCTTTGCTTACTTTTAATTTTTTTTTTTTTTTTTTAGACGGGATCTTGCTAAGTTGCCCAAGCTGGCCCCAAACCAAAGGGCTCAAGTGGTTCTGGGACTATAGGCACATACCACCACCACACCTGGCCTTTGCAAATCTCTGTTTAAATGTTACTTTGAAAGGATGTCAATGAATACTGATGCAAAATAGCCCCCAACCCTGTTATTTTGATTTACTTTTCTTCATAGTCTACCTGCCTCTGACATTACTTTTCTGTTGGTTTGATGTCTGCCTCTCTGTTCTGAATCATGGGGACCTGCCTTATCTGCTGCTATTGTCCATGGATCAGACCAGTTCCTGGCACAGAGGAGGCACCTAGTAACTACCACTCAGTGCACAACTTATTCTTTATCTTCTGCTGTTCTCAGTATAAGGCTTGTGCATATAGGTGCTCACAAAGGTTGTCTGTCAGACTTGATGTTTATAATCGAATAACAAATATTTAGATTTCATTTCGGGCAGAAATGAAAGTTTCTTTCGATACATATAGACAATGATTAGAAGGTGGCAAAGAAGCCTCAAATGACAGCTAAGGGTACTAGAAGTTTTGCATATTAATTTCTCTAAACATTGTTATGAGCACAAAGAAAAGGCTTAAATGTGTTTCACTGTTAAAAATTGCTTCAAAGAATTGTGCAGGGTTTGCTTTGCCTTATTTAAAACAAAGCACTGCATGTTTTGTTAAAGGTGCTGATAACTGAGAGTGGACAGGTAAAATCTCCTAACAAACCCCTCTTCCCCAAAGAAACTTACAGAGAGACTTTAAACTTTATAAATGACACTGAGAGCTGAGACCCTCAATCTGCATGTATGAAAATGCATACTGAATATCCTAATTGTTTGCCTTTACATACCTAGTTTGCAATTCCAAATAACATTATGTGGGAGTTATTTTTCAAGAAGTAATATAGATAATTCATTCATGTATCCAGTATTTATAAAATGTGCAAATACTTACTCATCTAGCTGGTATTTAACAAGCATCAACCATGTTCTTGCCCAAGATCTCCCCATCTCTTCTAGGGATGGGTGTTTATTTTTTAGAGAATTTCAGGGAAGATGTGAATTGGACTTTGGAAGAGGACTGCTCAATCCATTCTAATTCTGAGCATCTATTATGCACAAGGTGCTCTACCAGGCACTACAAATTCAAAGACATGGAGCTGTTCACAAGAAGTAGTGTGTAAGAAAAGACCTGGAAAAAACCAACCCTCACAAAAGGTAACAAAATGTTGGCTCCACCATAAGAGCAAAGAAAAACCACCCATGTTTTAAAGGGGCTCAGAGGAGGAGGAAGCACAGCTGACAGGAGAAATCAGGTGCGGCTTTGGGAAAACCATGACACTTTGTGGCCTAGCAGGAAAGGTGGGTGTGACAGGCAGAGATGTGGGACATGTGGGTGGGGTTATTCCAGGTAAAGGAAACTGTGAACTCCAAGGCAGGAAGACAGCAAGGTGCAAGATACGGACTGCCTGGGGTGGCCAGCACCAGAGCGCATGCTCTGCTGACAGGACAGGCCAAGCACCAACAGGAACTGAGCTGGGCAAATGCTGCCCCAGCAGGCATGTGGACCATGGCTTGGACTAGGGTGAGAGGAGGAAAAATGGCCAGCTAAAGAGGTTGTCACTGTGGGGAAGAGTCATATAGGGGACTTAACTTGATAAAGATTCTTTATACTTAATATTGATGTCATATGTTCTTTATGTACAAACCATTATTATGTAATTAAAAAGTACTTAATTCATTTAGTCAACAAACAAAAGTTTTATTCTTTTTTTATATATCTTTATTCATTTATTTTTATGTGGTGCTGAGGATCGAACCCAGGGCCTCCCACGTGCTACGAGAGCACTCTACCGCTGAGCCACAATCCCAGCCCCTCTTTTATTTAAAAAAAAATATATTTTTTTAGTTGTAGCTGGACACAATACCTTTATTTTGTTTATTTATTTTTATGTGGTGCTGAGGATTGAACCCAGGGCCTTGCACATGCTAGGCAAGTGCTCTGCCATTGAGCCACAACCCCAACCCCAAAAGTTTTATTCTTTAAAAAAGTCTTGGAAGAGAGTAGATGAGATTCTTCAGGAGGGGAAAGGCTACAGGAAAGGAAAGCAGGGGCAGGCAGAAGAGAAATGACAGCTGAGACTGGCAGCGGCTGACTGCTGGGCAGGGGGGCGTGAGGGACAGTGTGGAAGCACAGAAGACCAGGTCCTCCGCAGGTGCTGCAGGATGGGGCTCTGTGAGCTCTTCCCTCAGGGGAATCCTGGGCAGAGAAGGACCTTTGCTTCACACACACTCTGGCTCCCATCCTGTTCAGCCCCATTCTGGGAAGTCTGCTTGAGCTGCATTTAGTGGGAGACTTTGAACTTGATCACCCAGCATCGAGAAGCACCCTCCAGGCATTGGCCATGGCAGGGCCAGGGGTGCCTGCAGCAGGAACCTTGACTGTGTACAGGGCTTTGATGTTCCTGATTGTGACCTGGGCGTGTTACCATGAACACAGACATCCTAGAGAAGAGGTTTTCTCATTGATGGCTTTGTGATCACAGCTGGCTAAGTGGGGGTTTTCCATAACATGACCTTTGAAGGAAGCTTAAAAATGGTTTCAGGAGGACCTGAGCCATGGCAAGCCCTGAACAGAAGGAAGGAAGGGAGGCTACAGGTGTTCTGGCCTGTCTTTGACCTCCCCTCAAAGAAGGCACTGCAGTCAGCCATGTTCTCCCATCAGGGATGCAAATACATGCCTGTGCCCTGAAGCAGTCACCCAAGTGGCAGGGACTGTGCAAGAAGGAAGACCGACCCAAGGCTGAGACCTGGCCCAGCTCGCCCAGACCTCCACTGGCCAGAAGCAGGGTGGGGACACAAGAATAGGCCTCAGACTCTGGCTTGGTAATCTGAGTTTGGAGCCTGGTATCCCTTCCCCCAAAACACAAACTCAAAACTGTGTCCCTCTAAAACACCTGCCATTTTCTTTCCCTTGTACTTGTCATAATTTATAAGGTTATTAGGAGCCCAGTTCCAGATGTGGACTATGAATGCCTCAACTGCTGTGCTTTATTCTCAGTGCGCCATATTTTGACATAGAAAGCACACCATATCAGATCCCAGATCTTACCGATGCCTTAGGGGCCAGCTTAAATGCCACCTCCCCCAGAAAACCTGCCTTGAGCCTCCAGCACCCAGCCATCACACTTTCTGTTCGAGTGCCCCCACCCTCCATCTGGCACAGGAATTTTCTGCCTCTGCTCGGGGGTTTCTGGTGTATCTATCTACAGAGCAGTTACTGTCTCTCACTCATCAGCTCCTCCTGGTCAGGAGCAATCCACATCAACCTTCCTCACACTCCCTGAATACCTAGGGCAGAGCCTGCCATGCTTGGAAATTAATGAGCGACTCAGTGAGCAACATTTCCTGACCGCCCTAGGGCACGCCACCCTGTAACCGGCCCAGGCTGTTAACCTCTGCAAAGGGCCTGAGCATCACCCTGCCAAGCTGAATAAAGTGAAGATCAAGTCTGTGATTCCAGGACAAATCCATACAAACTGAATTTAGCCACTGCACAGAGTGGATGCTGCACTCACCCGGTTTCTATGAAGGGCTGGCTGACCCCTGATTATTAGCCCAGCTGCAGCTGCCTCCCAGAGGCCACGGCTCCCGGGATCAACACTGGAGAGCAGGCATCTTTCAAACAAACCAGTAGTCTTTTCCTGTCTTTAAAGTAAATGTTGTTCTGGGGCTGGGGTTGGGGCTCAGTGGTTGAGTGCTTGCCTGGCATGTGTGAGGCGCACCACATGGTTCGATCAGCACCTCATAAAAATAAACAAACATAAAGGTTCATCCACAACTATAAATAAATAAATAGATAAATAGAAAAATAAATAAACAAATAGATATTGTTCTGGCCTTTTTCCTGCCTCAGTTGCCCTAAGACTCTATTGTAGACTGATCCTAAAGCCACTACTATATTTCATGAAAAATATTTTGGTAAAATCATTTTGGAAAATTAGTGCCAGAGAAAACCAGTCCTGAGGTGGACCTGAGGGACCACTGGTGGACCACTGATAATTCCCAAGCTGGTCGTTTCTGGACTGAGTTTTTGCCAAAGAAGTGGCGGTGGCTCTGAGTGCTGTGGGTTCCGTCCATCTTCGTCATAGTATGGATGCTTGTCCAGCTTGGCTGTGGTGGCCAGTCCAGCCTGACACTGCCCACTCTGGCTTAGGCCTGCCCCACAGGGAACTCCCAGGTGGTGAGAAAAGGCCTCGTTAGCCCGGACTTGAGTGACCAGAGGAAGCCAGGAAGTCCAAGGGAGGGCAAGTTCCATGGGAGCAAATGACCGCGGAGAAGCTCACACTGCCAAAGTACTGGAAGCCCCCAGACCCAGAGCTGGCCTTCCCCACACCACGGCCCCAGAACAGAGGCTATTAAGGGCTGTTCCATCTTGCAGTACTTCTCAAACCATGAAGGATCCAATTTCTTATTCTTGTTAAGCAAAGACACATACGTAACTGCTAATCAGCACTTCTCATTAGCCTGGGGTAACCAGGGTTACCGCCTGGTTGGATGTAATTCCAGCCAGCAGCAAAGACACGCCACAGTCTCATTAGCCCACAGGCTTGATCACAGATAAGATCCCAACTATGAGTTCATATTTTTTAAATGCTAAGGGTTGTCCACAGATCAGCATCGTTACATTTAAGAATTCTAGCACAGGGTTCTATAGGGGGCTTTTGCATCTACTGTTAGGCCAGGAATGCTGAGCCCTAACTAAAGTTTCAACTTGATTGAATTAGATTTCTCAGGCTCATTTCCTATTTATCTACATACATGTGGAATAGATGACAGCTCCCCAATTACAGGGAGCCTTTCCTCTACCTGCAGTGCAGGAGACAGGTGACTAAGAGTGGTCTACAATCATCCCGCAGCTCTACCTCCACTGTGTACTGGCTGCGTCACTATAGACGCCACTCTCAGCTGCCTCCTGGTCTCTGTGTGCTAAAAGGGGACAAAAAGAGTACCTTGGGCCACTCAGTCTGTTTCTTCAGATGCAAAATGAAAATATTCACCCAATAGGTGATGTGTGTGTGTGTGTGTGTGTGTGTGTGTGTGTGTGTGTGTGTATGTTTGGGGGGTAGTACCGGGGATTGAATCCAGGGGTGCTCTACCAATGAAATGCACCCTCAGTCCTTTTTTACTTTGAGACAAGGTCTCGCTGAGTTGCCCAGGATGACCTTGAATTTGTGATGCTCCTGCCTCAGAGACTTAGGAGTCACTGGGATTACAGGTGTGAGTTGCAAATATTTTTTCCTATTTTGTTTGTTGTACTTTCCTGATAATATCATTTGAAGTACAAAAGATTATAATTTTTATTAAATGTAATTTATCCATTTTTCCTTTTTTTTTTTAAAAAAGGAACCATTGGCCAAATTTCATGAAGATTTACCCTGCAATTTATAGTTTTTGTCTTTCCATTTACGTCTTTGATCTATTTTAGGTTAGTTTTGTATATGGTTTGAGGTAAGGGTCCAACTTCATTCTTTCATCTGTGGCCACCAGTTGTCCTAGCACCTTTTGTGGAAAAGACTATTCCTCATTGGATGCTCCCCCTGACCATGGATAGATGAATTTATTTGTGGATTTTCAATTCTATTCCATTGATCTATATACATGTCTTTGTGCTAGTGCTACACTGTCTTGATTACCATTATTTTGTACAAGTTTTGAAGTTTGGAGGTTTGAATCCTCCTTTAGTCTCCTTTTTCAGGATTGTTTTGGCTATTCTGGGTCCCTTGAAATTTCAAATGAATTTTAGAATCTGTTGTCAATTTCTACAAAGAAAGCATCTGGGATTCTGAAAGACATCATGTTGAATCTATAGATAATTTTGGCAGGAGTTCGCATTAAATATTAGCTTTTCTGCCCATCTTCTTCCTCCTCCTCTTCCTCCTCCTCCTATTCTTATTACTGCCACTACTCCTATTACCTTTGAACATGGTGAGAACTAAATAAGATGACCCATGTGAAATGCCAGCATGCAAGTTAAGCACATGTGTGCTGTTGTTGGTGTTTCTGCTATTACTGCTGTGTCCCAGGGCTGTCCTGGGCTGGCAGGAGGGAGGGCTGAATGACAACATAGTGCCTTCTAACTCTGGCAGTGGCTAGCCAGGAAAACGGCCTGTTTCCAGGTCATGGCCCAGGAACTCCAGGTCCAGAGCTCTTCTTCTCAGCTGAGGCTGCAGCCAGGGTGTCTGCCAGCAGACAGCACCCTCTGCGCAAGCTCAGCTCCCACAGGCCTCTACCTGGGAACTGCTCATGAGGGACACACACATGCACACAATCACTCAGAGCACCTTTTCTGGCCCTGGCAAGAAGGGACGTTTTTAGACTGTAAGACAAAGAAAGGAACAGATCTGGTTCAGCCTTTCTCCAACTTCAGTTATTCAAGAACCACTCTCATCATTTTTGGCCATGTTGTACCACACTTGATTTACTTAGTAGTTTATCTTGAATCTGCATACTGCAAACACACATATCTCATCATTTTAAAAGGAAAATTTACATCATTGTCTTCAAGTGGAAAATCAGTATCACATGCTGTAAATATGAGATAACCACGAAAGCAAATGCCATGGCAACAGAATCATACAAGAAAAGGTTTTGTTTAACAAAGACTAACGAGTCTTAGAGGGAAGTCAAGACCTTCTAATGCCCAATGAGACTCTCCTCAACACAATCAGAGGCTGTAAGAGAGAAAAAAGATGCTCATTTCCCTGCGTCAGTGACCAGTGATGTGTCATGGTCAGAGCCGAAAGAGCAGGGCTGTGCTGAGACGGAGGAAGGGCGTTGTGAGGGACGCCCGCCCCCGCCCCAGCGAGCTGCACATTCACACTGGCTTTCCTTGGATGGTGGCAGAGATCACCACACAAGCTCCCAGCACTGTTGCTCCCCCAAAGTGGCAACTCATAGGAGTGGCCTCAGAGCACTGACTGCAGGATCTAAAGAGGAGTCCTGCATGGTTCCCGTGGGTTGCAGCAACAGGACTACTGGTTCTCAAGGTCAGCCCCCACTCCATGAAGCAGCCTAGCCACCATGCACACAGAAGCCCAGAGTATGGAGCCCTAGAGATAAATGGACGGTGCCAATGCCAACCCTTGGAAGAAGCCTTCTTCCCCTGGGGGCACACTGGCCTGGAATGTCGCTTTTGGGCTTTCTCCTGTCTTCTCCTGCAAAAGATGCTTTCCTGACCTGAGACAAGCAAACCACAGCCTGTAGAGAACTTGTCCTGTTAGTTTATTATCCTCCCACACCTGGGCTTACAGGAGAACACCCTGGAGTACTTCACAGCTTACAACCTCGTCACCCTTAGCATCTGGCCATGAGTAGTCCTGAACCCGGAGAGGGAGGGAAATTACAACTTGAGACCAACCAACGAAACTGAGACCAAGTCACAGAGCTCCTGTGTATGCGCTCCGTGGAGGACTTGGCAAAGGTCAAAAAAAAAGAGAAAAAATTAAATTTTGATAAAAATTCAGACACAGTTCAAGACAAAAGAAATGCCACCACACTGACATGCTCCGTGCATTTACATGGGGAACCCACCACCCAGCAAAAGCATTAAACAGGGCCCAGATAAACTGATGGGACAAGAAAAGGGGAGGGGTTGAAAACCGATACCCCTGGGGGTACGAAGTCATATCTGCCTCCCCACCAGACATGGGAGGAAAGTGCACACAGGGTGCCTGAGGGCTGCCTGCCTGATTCAATTCAGAGAAGCAGAGGCAGCAAGATGTCTTCCACAAGCAGACAGGTAAGCCCAGTCCAGGGACTGGTGTCCATGTGAACCTGCCTCTGATTACTCCTACACACTGCACACACTGAGCTGACACTAGTGAGAGGACACTTTGCCGGAGGCTACTGAGGTGGCTTTCCCATGCTCTTGAAGAAAAATTCTCATCTCCATTGTTAAATTACACGGGGGCTGGCTGGGACCCCCAGCCTGAGTCCAGGGGGTGTGTGCGTGTGAAGCCTTGGCCCCTTCACTTTCCAGACCACCTGCAGCTGGTCTGCTGCTCCAGGGGACAGGTGCAAGTTGTTCTTCTCACTCAGAGGCTTGACCTATGAGCATCTCCATGGAGATGGGGTTCCTTTTTGAAGGCTCAGGGAATCTGCTGAGATCCACCACCTGGCCCCTCCTTGGCCCCAGGACGCTGCCTCCCCTCCTCCTCTACCCAGTTCCCTACCCTCGGGGTGTGGCACATTAACTGTTTCCATCTTTGAGTGAATACATGACAATCCTATTCCAATCCTTGGAAAAGACATCTAAGGCTTGAGCCTCCAGGGATGGTGAACAACGACTTTGCAAAGATCCAGCACCTGGATCACACACACATTGGCCAATCTGCTCAAGGGACAAAATTCTTAACTCCTCTCCCCAAATAATAAGCATTCAGGAACTGTCTAGAATTCTTCACTGAAACAATTCTTCATTAAAGGATGAGGAATGTGACACCTGCTCCTAAAGGGAAGGGATATTCCCCTGTGGTGGTGCCTGGTCAGTCCCTCTGGATTTGGCAGCTGGGGAAAAGGGACTTGTCCAGTGCAGCCCTGAAATTCTCTCTGTCCCTGCAGTTTTTACCAGTTTTCAGAAGCTTAGGCTCAAGAGGTGAATACAGACCCAGTTTCTTTTTATTAAAAGAATAAAAGGGAGTTCTATTAAAATATAATTCCTAGCTGGGCGCAGTGGCGCACACCTATAATCCCAGTGGCTCAAGAGGCTGAGACAGGAGAATCGTGAGTTCAAAGCAAGCCTCAGCAATGGTGAGGCACTAAGCAACTCAGTGAGACCCTGTTTCTAAATAAGTACAAAATAGGGCTGGGGTGTGGCTCAGGGGTCGAGTGCCCCTGAGTTCAATCTCCAGTGCCAAAAACCAAACCAAAACTATATATACATATATACATACATATGTATACATACATATGTATACACACACACACACACACACACATTTCCTTCTTCTCTGTTGGGACAACCTGCTCAGGGAGCTTGAGCAAGGTAATTCCCCTCGGTTTTCAGGGACCAAGGCTGATGGTGCATCCTGCAGAGCAGGCCCTCCCTCGGTGAACTGGCTGAGGGGCTAGATAGTCTTACCACGGCTCCAAACAGGAAGGGTCTCAGGTAGAATGTCTGGGACAGGCCCACATGAAACTTTTTAAAGTACTTACATGTCAAGTATGTGATCCAGTGGCCAACTGTGACTTCTGTTGTCCCTGTGTCCAAGGGTAGGGAGAGAGAAACACAAGGAAGGGTCTTCTCAAGACCTGCAGCGATGTCTGCAGGGCAAAGGGATATGTGACTACATTTGTTGGTGTGGGGGAATGTTCAGAGAGTACGCTGACTGTAAAGAGGAATCACCACCACAACCACAAATATTAATTTTTGTTTAAAAATACACAAAAAAGAAGCCTGAAACTATATACACCAAAATGCTAGCTATCATTTCCTCTGAATACTAGGAATCAGGTTGCTAAAGTTTGGATCTGAAATGTTCCCCAAAGGTTTGGTCCCCAGCCTGTGGCATTATTGGGAGGTGATGGACTCTTTAAGAGTAGGGCCAGCGGAGGGCTTCTGGACAGTGGTGATGTACTATTGAAAGAGTTATTGGAACTCCAGTCTCTTCCTCTTCTCTTTCATTCCTGGACATGAGGTATGGGGAGTTCTGTGTGATCTGGCCACGAAGTGCTACCTCAACACAGGCCCAAAAGTGCAAGACAAAAAAAAAAAACATGGACTGAAGTCTCCAATAACATGATATTGTTAAATAATCCTTTCTTTAAGTTGATTACCTCAGATATTTTGTTATAGTAACAAAAAGCTAAACTAATGCATAGGTTGTATTTATTTTCATTCATTTTAAGGTCTGTATATCTAAACTATCTATAATAAATGAGTATTACTTGTTATAGTTTAGACATAAAGTGTCCCTCCCCCCAAGCTCTTATGTGAGACAATGAAAGTTTAGAGGTGAAATAATTGGGTTATAAGAACCTTAACCTAATCTGTGTATTAATCAGCGGACAGGGATTAACCGGGTGGTAACTCTACACAGGTAGGGATTGGCTGGAGGAGGTGGGTCACTGAGGGTTTGCCTTTGGGGTTTATGTCTTGTCCACAATGATGGGAGCTGTCTCTCTCTGCTTTCAGGTGGGCACATTCTTAGGCCACTTTCCTCTGCCACACTCTTCTACCATGTTCTACCTCACTTAGGACCCAGAGGAATGAAGTTGGCCACCTAGGGACTAACACCTCTGAAATGTGACCCCCACAAAAACTTTTCCTCCTCTAAAATTGTTCCTGTCAGATTTTGTTGTTGTTGTTTTTTGGTACCAGGGATTGAACCCAAGGGCTCCTAACTACTGAGCCAAATCCCCAGCCTTTTTAAAATTTTATTTTTTATTTTATTTTGAGACACAGTTGCTTTTAGCCTTGGTAAGTTGCTAAGACTGGCTTTCAACCTGTGATTCTCCTGCCTCAGTCTCCTGAGTCACTGAGATTACTGGCATGTGCCACGGCGCCTGGCTTGTCAGGTCTTTTGGTCAGGTCTTTTAATCAGCAATAAAGCTGATTAAAACACTTGTGTAACAAAAGTATTACTTAAAATCTATGCTGGTGGAGGGGGAGAAGGCATGCTATGCCTGTGAGTCTGAGTTATTGCTGCCTGTTTCAGATCTTTCTGTGTGGAAACAGACCAGGAGTAGAAGCCAACTTTGGGGGACACAACTGCTCCCTGAACTTATTTTACAAAAAATGAACATTTCAGCAATTTTTTGCAACTATGTTGGCATTACCAACATGAAAAAAGAATGTCCATGAGATGGGAAAGCAAGCCTCTGGGACTCTGGCACTATGGTCAGGTGCTTGGAATGCCAAGCCCTCATCTGTTCTCAGCTATGAAGTGTTAGAAACCGGTGGGCCTCTGTGGGCAAGGGTGGACTGCAACCAAGGACACGGATGTGTCTCTGGCCTTCCAGGAAGAAAGATTAAGAGGAAAGTGACAGAACAGCAACCTGTGTCTTAGTCTTGCTCAAATCCCAGGCCCTGTTGGTACCTCACAGGCTGACAGTCACTAGGGAGGCCTGACCCTCAGAGTGTCATCTCTTGACAACCTCATCTTGGGGCCTGTACTAGGAGGATCCAACAGGTGTGCTGAAAAAAAAAAGGGGTCCCACAAAAGGGTGTGTGAGCACGTGGATATCTGCGATGGGACCCATGATGGAGACCCTCTGTCACATGAGCCTTGGCCCATCCATCTCCTTTCACTCTCGCTTCCTTAGAATGCAGTAAAATGCATGAATAATATTCCTGGCCAAAGCTTCAAGAGAGATGAGGAAAGAAGGTCATACTGTAGCCAACTATGGATTCCACAGATGAGACTGCACAAGTGGTACCGCAGGTACCTAGATACTAACTTGGCTTTTTTCCCATTTCCAGCTGGCCTTGAAATGTGCAGCTGCTAAATAAACAAAAAAGGATTCACGTTTTAATTTAGACAACTTGGTGCTTCATAATGTGTCCATTTTATTTTCTGGAGCCAGAGTGTTTGTTATTTCTTCGCAATTTCAGAAGTTATGAAATGATTCATGGTTTTTGTTGGAGCTGAAGTCAACCAAAACCATTCATAATTGTGAACAATCTCTGTTATTGTCAGAGGGAAAACGCCAAGGCATCTGTGCTTCCCAAAAACACATGGGGGAGAATTCCAGTTTGGAAATGGAACGGCTGTGCTTCTCTCCCTAGAGTTAAATTTAAACAGACTGATTTCCAGGGAGATGGCTGTGTTCTGGTTGGAGCGGTGGGCATGGCTTCTCCTCTCTCTAAGGCAGGGCATCCTTGTGTATCACTCTGCACGTTGGTAATTACCCATCAAGTTCCTGTCTCCCCTGCAAGAGGGTGGGGCTCCTGAAGGCAGGACATTGGTCTTACTCATTCCAAAAAGCAGTTCCATGTCTGGCATAGACTAGGTGCATGAATCCCACTAGCTAATGTCATTACTCTTTAGTTCTCTGATTCTTCCTATTCTTTGTACCATATATTTTTTTTTTTTTTGGTACTGAGGATCAAACCCAGAGCCTTGCGCATGTTGGGCTGTATCCTATTAATTTGCATTGGTTGGTAATATCTACAACTATAAGAGAGACTGACTTAAAAATAACAATGTTGATAGCAAATACTTTTTAGTGCTTATTATGTGCCAAGAAATGTACTAGGCATTTTATGTATAGCAGTCCACTTGACCCTAATGGGAATTTTATGAATTAAGTTCATAAAATATTATATATGAGGTAATTGAGACATGGGTAAATTAAGCTTATCCAGGATCACCCAGCAGTGCACGGAGGAAGCAATTGCGGATATGCAAACACACAACCCCACACACCCCAGCAACAATGCCACTGGTTTAAGCACACCTGACTGCCCTTTGTAGAACACATTCAGAATCTCATTTTCTTGGTGAGTCTGACTTTTTGAAACAATCTAAAGTCATTCAAAGCCATAAGGTATTTGACAATTACAGAGGATCACTGAGTTTTGGGCAAAGTGGCTGGTGTCACTACAATGCCATGAGACCAATTTGCTCTCATGAGTCATGGATCAGCTTGGAAAGGTCACTCCAGGAGAGAAGCAAAATGCTGTGGTGGAACGGAGCCCTGGTCTAGAGTGAAGAAGTCTGTCTGCAGGGTAACCAAAGATGGGATTTGGCTCTCTGATGATGGCCAGTAGAATATGACTGGACGGCCTGGAACAGTGTGGTCCAGACCTACTTGGGAGTCATACCTGAAGTTTCTAAGGCCATAAGAGGAGCATCTCCACATTCCCTTCCTTTCCTCCACCTACCTCTGTGGTTTAATACTACAGATTCAATCTGAATGATCCCTCTTTTCTCTCTGATAATGTGAGGGAAATAAACAAGATATAATTTAACCCAAGCTCTTTTTCCTCTAACAAGATTTCCTATTTTGAAATCTTACCTTGAAAATCATGCCTATGGTTTGGTTCAGCAATTAAAACTATACCCAGAATTATCCATATCATTTCTTCTCCCCAAAGAAGACCACTGTGGATTTGCCAACAAAGATCAATCAATCCACCAGCTTCAAGAAAGATCTGGAAAGGAGTGATTGGAGAATGTTGTTCCTCTTTACTTGACGTGGTTAAGAATGACTACCTGAACTCGAAAGGAGAATTGGCTGATCAGCCCTTATCTTAGGAATGATGTCTGCTTCCCCATCTCAAAATGGGGTGCAACTCAGGGTTACCACCTAGGGTAAAAACAGAGAAGCCTTGATCCCCCTTTGTGATGATTTCAAATAACAAAGACCCAAGTTATATTTGCAAGATGCCCACACTGTGGACTCCCTCCACTCTTATTCCCTTCCTGTTTTACAGAGCCACGTGACTCACAGGGGTCAAATGCATAAGTTTCTCTTGCCAGAATCATTACACTTTCATCTGAATCCATCAGGCCAAGGGTGAGCTGCAAGGCCAGGTTGCTCCCTTGGCCCCAGGACAGAGATGGGTGATCCTAGAAGCACTGTCCAAGGGGGCTGAAGGGGCTGTTAGGCAGGACATGCTACACACTTCCATCAAAGTCCCAAGGAAAATGAAAGGTTCTTGCTCAGCAAGCAGTTTTAGAGTGGGGTGCGCTCTAAGAGAACTGAAGTGAGAGATCAGGCAAGCTCCAGGAGCCAAGAGGAAATGGCGGATGGGAAGAGGCACATCAGTGGAGGTCATTCACCCAGTAGGCTTTGTGACCAGCTGGTCTTTGGTGCCTGTAGCCATAACTGTAGTCTGAGGGCATCAGCATTCTTATCCATAAATGGACTGGGCTATATAATCTCTCTGAGCTCCTATCTTCTTTAGGAGCATAAATCAACATCAAGTTTCTGGATGCTCTAAGTGTACTGAGCCACCTACAGTAAAAGCAACATCCTGGAACTTGCTGAGAGTCCAATGCTAGAAGAAATAACTTATGTCAATCATCGGCCCTTAAGGGGGCATGAACTTTATAACCCTTCCTTCTTCCCAACTGCATGCTGAGGGTGTGAGTCATGTCTCAGCACCTTTGCCTGGTCAAGAATGGGCATTTTTTGCAGAACCCAACCACCCCAGGACCATATTATACACCCCTAGGAGCTGCAGGGTGACAGAGACACAAACAACATTTTCCAATGGGAAGCTGGTGGCTGAACATTAATTAGCCCGGGGCTATGCAGCTGCAGATGGTCATGCACTGGCCAACCACAAGTGAAGCAGGTCTTTTGACCAAGACAGATGACCTGGGGAGATAGGTGTACTGGCTTCCTCTATTCCTAGGGCTAAAATGTGTTCTCTTGGAGGATCTCTGGGTTGGAAATGGCCCCTGTGCCTGTATAGTATATTCCAGAACAGGAGTGCAGGAGGGGGAAGGGGTTGGTCCTATCCTGAACTGCACTCCCTCAGGATCTCCTGCAGCTTCACAGAGTACTCTCTGGACATGAGAGGCAAGCCACCCAGGGATCAGGGGAATGGAAGGTTCAGAACGGAGATGATGACTTGGCTTTGAAATAGTTCATAGGCTGAACCAGGCTTTCCATGAGATCTCCTGAACTGACTATCGGAACTTTAAGGGACAGCCCCCAAGGAACTGCAGGCCTGGCTGAAGCAGGTCAGCCCTCTCTGCAGTGCGCTTTCTGAAGGGCAGTATTCAGTTGCAGGCCTGGGGTATTCCTGTGGACCTCTGTCCAGAGACCAGACTGCTAGGGTCTAAAGGACATTCTGGGTGAGAGGGCCTAGTTTGTTCAGGTTTTTGCCACTGCCTAGACTGGCTGCCACTCCACTGTCCACCAGAGACAGAGAGAGAAGCAGATTCTCCTCAGAGTGTCAGCTCCCACCTTTGTCCAGACCTGGAAGGCTGGGCACCTAGGGCACTCATAGAACTTAACAATACCTAATTCTGGGTAAACTCTGGCTCCATTAGGAACATAAACAAGATGGCATGGGCCATTGAGAGAACACACCGCCTGGAACGGAGCAGAATCAACCTCCTAGCCTAGCAGCACCAGGCAGAGCTTGTGTTATGAAGGCAGAGAGACCTGGGATCAATTGGCATTGTGCTTCCCTGCAGAGTTGGTCAGCACAGCAGCTGGGCTGCTTCTTTCACTCCAGTCCCTTGGTTATGTTTCCTCAAGAGACAGTAAAATCAGCACCAGCAGGCGAGTGTTCGCATGCCATTCTGTGTTAACAATCCATAGCAGAGGGAAGCAGGGCCTTTGGAGCCAAGAGCATTAAGGTGGCCAAGGGCCTCTGGGTCTCCCCTGGATGTGAGGGGCATTTCCCTCTCTTCAAAAGCAGCCCCACAGGCAGCATGTTCCCTGGGATATTCCAAAGGTGAACAGTTGTCATGCTGGCAACTCTCTGGCTGGGGCAGACACAGACCTGTGTGTAGTAACCAGGAATAGAAACCCACATGGTTTGGAACCTCGAGGCCTGAAACATTCAGATGACACTGTCACCTTCCAGGAAATTGCTTCACGCTCTGCTTCTGAGTTCCACGTTGTGACTTGCATCTTCTTGCGTGCTGGCTTCTCATTCACACACAGGGAGAGTGGGGCAGGGGAAGCACATGCCTTGCCCTGGAGAAAGCAATTCCCCTCTCACTTGTGCCTACTCTGCTGGCATCTGACTCTCAGAAATGTGCCTCATTCCCCACACAGGGAAGACCCTCCATTCATTTCCTTGATCATCCAACCAGTCTTCACTAAGTACCTACTATGTGCCAGTCCCTGCTCTAGATGCTGGGGGCACAGGAGTGAACAACACCAACATGCTGTCCACTCAGAGCTTGCATTCCAGTTGTGACAATGGCAATAGGTAAGTGCTCCTACTGGCTTTGCACCAGATGCAGTTCTAAGTGCTGATCATGGGTCTCAGTGGTCCTCCAAGCAACCTTTGGCAGGTGCTGTGAGCACTCCACTTGCAGGTGAGGAACAGATGAGCCATAATTATGTCATGCTCCCTGGGGACGGTAGGATTCAAATCCACCTAGCACAACAATACTCAGCCTGCCAAGCTATCTGGACGTTGGTGACACCTTTTCCTGGTGGTGGGTTCTTTCTGGACTATCTTGAAAGCTGTTTGTGTAGAGTCTGTATTTTGTTGTATTCACGAAATGGAAGTAATCTGTAGGCTTTTTTAGGACAATAAAAACAGAATCATAGGACAAAAAGAAGGGAGGTGTTGGGTTCCTTTGTCCTTCCACTATGAGAAGTAAAAAGCTGCTTGGTGGGTATTTCACCTCTACCCCTTTTGAACAGGCCTCTATATCGTTTATTTTTCTCAATATAATTTACTCTTAAGTTAATCAATATGATTGTATATAATAAAAAGTAAATATTGGGCTGGGTGAGGTGGGCACACCTGGAATCCAAGCTATTTGGGAAGCTGAGGCAGGAGGATCCCGACTTTGAGGCCAGCTTAGGCAACTTAGCAAGACCTGCCTCAAAGAATTTTTTAAAAATAAAATAAAAAAGCCTGGGGGTGCAGCTCAGTGGTAGAGTACCCCTGGTTTGAATTCTCAGTACTTCCAGAAAAAAAAAAAAACAAAACAGTAAACATTGGGCCCTCACTTGTGTGAGCAGGCTGACTGGTCTGTGGTTGGAGAAAGACTAGCTTTAGAAGAGACCAGAAGCTTTTCATGCAAAAAGAATCCTGAGGTCAGAGAAAACTCTGAATTATACAAAAAGAACTGCAGGGATGTATCTTAACTGCAGAACTTTTCTGAGCCCTTAACATGCTGGAGTTCATTGTACGTCTCCAAAAGTTTCTATAGGAGAACACATTTTCCATACCCACTCAACCTTACCACTCTTTTCGGGGAGATGCAGGACACACTGAATGCTGGCAGAACAAGAGTCCTGATAAATAGAAACCGGGAAACACCTGACACAACAGAGTCAGTCTGTAGCCAGACGCACTGTTCTGGCTCACCAGGCACACTGCATGACTTCTCCAGCTACAACCTCACTACTACCGGGCCTCAGAGGGCAACCACATTAGCGCAAGCATCAGGAGGCCTTTGCCAAGCTTTGGGAGATTTTTAAATTTGGGGGTAGAGAAGGCAATAAGAGGAAGGGAAAAATCCAAACATTAATAATAATAAAGAATTTTTTTAAATGCCTTTCTGTGTGATCTTAGATGGGTTTTCTACCCTCTCTACATCAGTCCCCACTTTTCCATGGCTAGGTCAGGAATTCACCTCCCTACCTTAGGAGGTGGGCTCTAGTTTCATTCCAAGGAGAGGATTCCCTTTTTATCTTCAGCAGATAGGAATAAACCAGATGGTCTGGTGGCCCCTCCAGTTTCCACATCTCTTCTCTGACTTGCCAACCAGATGAGGGGAATGCTGGCAGGCAGCCACGGGGATGGCACTATAACTGAAATATACCTTATCTTGGGACCTGGTTTTACTTGCCTAGGGCCCTATCTGCAGGGTGGGGAGGACACAGAGACTCAAAGAAGAAGAGGTCCTTTGGGAAACACAGAGTATACCACCAGGGAATCAGAGACCCTTGATTGCAGGTGATAGTGTCTAGTACCACGCCTGGCGGTTTTGGAAGAATCACTGATGAGCGCCTGGAAGCAGTCTGTACTCAGACTTCCTGAAGTGATCTCTTCCTTGATCCAGCCCCTCTCACTTTCCCAGTACTCCCAGTCCCTCCTAGTTGTTCCCCTAAGTCTGGCCATCTCTACAACCCCAGTTCACAGAGGACATGGCCAGGTACAGAGGTGAACAAAACAGACCTGGAGCTGGCTCTCAGGCAGGATGCTTTCTGGAAAGGGAAAACAGAGATGGAAGAACACGGGAGAGTTGGTGATATGTGGAGAATTAAGCAGAGTATGGGGACTGCGAGCGATGAGGTCTGCTGTTTTGGATAGAGCATCAAATAATAAGTAACATTTGGCAGAGCCCTGAATGAAGGGAAGTAAGCATCTGCTTGGAGCCTACCTCCCAGTAGCCCTAGATTTCAGAGTTAGGGAGTAAGCTGGTGGCCAAGGGCTGGACCTGCCCTCAGAGAAGGTTGGGCTGGGTCTGAACATGGACCAGTCAAGACTTTCACACTGACAGCAAGCCACACTGCCCCGTGATGGAGCCTCCTGCTTCTGGACTTGTATACCCTCATTCTCCTCACCTCTTCCTGTTTGTGGGTCCTGGCTTTATGATATATCCATGGGGTGAGGATTAATCAGATGAGAGAAGCTGGGCAAAGCCCCAGCTGTTTCTTGACAAACAGGATACCAACCATACAGCCTTAGGCTGTGAGTCTCTGGGCTTCAGTTTTCCATCCGGGAAATGCAAGGGCTAGACAGTGTGGTGTCTGAGAGCCCTTCTGGTTTTAAAGCACTCTATGGCTCTGGACATACGTGGCCTGGGTTTCCAGGTAGAGGCAAAGACACAGAGAGTGAAGAAACCTTATCTAAGAGTCAGTGGGAATCCTGAAGCCCTTACTCCCACCTTAGAGAGGATGCTTGGAAACTCAGTCACTGAAGCGTTAACCTGAAAAGAGGCCCTTAGCTCTCTGACATCAAAGTCTTGAGTCTCAGTGGTTCATTTCGCTTACCACACCAGACCTCTGGTTACATAAAACAAACCATAAAGGTTATTCCAACAGCTTCAGGATATTTCATTCTCTCTGTGCCTCTCCCCACCCACGCTCTGATTGAGGAAGAAGGGCAGAGCTATAAACCTGCTTGAGAGGTAAACCTTATCAAAGGTCCAGCCCAGGCCCTGTTTGCTGAAGGCCCATTGCTCTGGGTGCAGCCATCATCCAGGTCTGAAAGAACAGATGGTTCGGGCTTGGAAGTGAATGTCCTGCTTCCTCTGGACAAGCTGTGTTTGCACAGGGGACAAATGGCCCGAGTCCCACTGTGGGACTGCACACCAGCCTGCTCTGGCCTTTGCACAGTGGGCTGGCTGAGTCCTGGGCACACAAAACTCATGGCAGGAGCACGCCACCCAGGAGCAGGCGGCAGCTTTAATTAAAGTTTTTTTTTTTTTTTAAGTTATGTATTGTAAGAGGCTAAATAATCAAAAGCATCACTTTAATAGTAAAACAGGAGGAATTTGTTTTACTATAGGAAGAAGAATGCAAAAAGTCACATGGAGTTTTAAAACAAAAAGGCAGAAGGCCAAGAAACCCCGAGGTGGGCCGCCGTGGGTCAGCCCTTCAGCCCCCTGGCACACTCACTGTCCCCTTCCGTGAGTGCTTCTCGGTGGGAAAGCCTGAGCAGCTCTAGGAGCGGAAAGAGCTGGCCTTTCTCCCACTCACAGACACACACTGGACACCTGCCATCTACCAGCCAAAGCTTCGGGCACTTTGAAATTTAGATACAGTTGAAATTCTGGGCCTTGAGGTTTTTTTTAATATTATTATTTTTAAATTTGTAAAATGAAGATAATGAACTTACCTCATCGGGTTATTGTGATGATCAAATTCTATCCCTCCATCCATATCCATCTATCCATCCGTCTAGCCTAGAATAGTGTCTGGCAGTTAGCACAGATCTGATTACTTACAGCTCCTGGCCCCTAACCAAAGGCCAAGCAACAACTATTCCAACAAAGCAGGTATTCCTCAGAAGCATTCTACCTCCACCCTCTAAATCCTCCTTTTAAACATTAGAGTCACTTTTCATTTCTCTTCCATTACAAAAGTTTACTAAGTAGCATTAGGTTAGATAAAGAGAAATCAGAAAATACTTATTAAGTTCCTATTATGTGCCAGGCATCTAGCAGACAACAATAGGTAATCCCTCTTTCATGGAGTACACATGGGGTAAGTCAGCATGCGAGCAGGAAAAAATACATTAACATGTCAAGTAGAAGGCTGGGGCTGTAGCTCAGTGGTAGAGCGCTTGCCTAGCACATGTGAGGCACTGGGTTCTATCCTCAGCATCACATAAAAATAAATAAATAAAATCAAGGTATTGTGTTCATCAATTACTAAAAAAAAAATTAAAAACCATGTCAGTTAACAACTAGTTTTTATATATATATATAT
>NW_026000221.1:21931707-21965109 GCF_001458135.2 Marmota marmota marmota
TATATATATATATATATATATATATATATATATATATATATATATATCAGAGATTGAACCCAGGGGTGCTTTACCACTGAGCCACATCCCCAGCTCTTTTTATTTTTTATTTTGAGGCAGGGTCTCGCCAAGTTGCTTAGGGCCTGGATAAGTTGCTGAAGCTGGCTTTGAACTTGCCTCTAGAGCCACTGGGATTACAGGCTTGTGCCATCATGATGCCCTATAGCATTAAGTACTTTTTAGAAATACAAAGGGTAAGGAAAGGGGTGGTAAGAGTGGGGTGCTAATTTATGTAGGGTGGTCTGAAAAGACCCAAGAAAGTGTCGTTTCCATGGACCTGAAGGAAGTGAAGCAGTGAAGCCAGGCGTGCCCACAGCATGCTGCACATCCGTCAGCAGAACTAGGACTCAGAACCAGGACTCCTGACCACCAACAGGGCTCTTCCAGCCACACTGGATCTCAATTCCAGCAGCCTTAGCTTGGAGGGATACACAACCATCACACATGGAGTCACAGAATAAAAAAATTACATTCCTAGTTACATTTTTATATTTTTCTATTTTCCTTATGCATTTTAATATCAAAAGACAGAAAGATAGAAGTTCAAACATCTTTCACTACAGGGAAATGCCCGGCAAGCCCTGCTGCTCCCTAGGCATGTCTCCACCTGTTCCAGGCCAGCCTGGTTGGGACCTTGACAGAGCCTGGGGAAAACTTTCCGTCTGGCTGTACTTGGGACACAAGAATTGCCCATTTGAGGCAGGTTGGCCTCCCTCTTGATTCTGCAGAGTACCATGAGCCCAGGAACAGTGCTCAGGGCCTCCTGGTCACACCAACTCTGCAGTGAGACCTTCCTGTCAACCCTGCTATGCCACTTCAGGTAACTACGCTCAGCATTCCCAGGCAGGGAATAAAGGCCTCCTGCTCCAAGGTGGCCAGGCAGATGCAGCCACCAAGGAGGGCTGTGTGCTCCTCTCAGACTACTTGAGGGCACCATTTCACTGAACTCCAGCAGTGCCTGATGATACTGAAGTGCACCATTAAATTGGCCACGTCTCCAGGAAGAAAGCCAGCCCATAAGGCTGCAGAGAGACAAACAATGCCTCCAAGCCTCATTGTATTAGCAAAATAATTACAATAACACAGCCAGGAAAGAAGTGGGAGAGTTTGAGTATTTACCAAGTTGAGGAGACCACAGTTTTTACTGTTGCAGCACGCAATAGCTTCAGTAGCAATTGGTCAGGAAGGGAGAGCTGAGAGTGCAAAGTGGACACACCCCACCACCCAGAGACAGGCTCAGGCCTAGGGTACAAGCAACAAACCAGGCAGCAGCCCGCAGAGGCTGCCAAGCCTTGGCTCCTTAGAGCAAGGGGCACTGCAATGCCTTTGGGGCCAAGCAAGGAACCTGTGTGTGAAGTGGACAGGTGGTGAGGCAGCAGGGACTGGAGGAACCTGCGTGTGGCGGTGAGAGAATACACCCTTGCCTGACATGGAACATCTCCTTCTTCCTGGTAGTTGTCTTGTTTTAGCACTGTACAGGTCAATAAAACAAAATGAAACAACAAAAAAAAAAAAAACAGGGCTCCCTCTCAGAGAGCCACACAGTTCATCTGAGGTGGGCAGCGATATCTGGGTAGCTGTTCTAATATCTCTGCTCTGGTCTGAAGGCTATTCCAGACCTTCCTAAAGACCCACTTTTCAAATTCCAAATAAGTGGCATAGAGCTGAGGATGGGGTGGTTTCCAGGGGCCAGTGTGTATGACGGTTAACTCTTGGGGGAACTAGGCTCAACCAAGTTCAAACTAACTCTGTCACTTATACATGCACAACCTTGGTTAGATTCCTTAACCCTTTTCATTTTTAGCTTATTTTTCTATAAATGGAGAAGAATCCACCAAACACACAGTTTTTGAAAGGATTAGAATGTAGATAAGATAAAGTATGCAAGTATCCAGAACTTATTGAGTAGGTATCCACTAAATAGATGTCAAAATCCTAAGTAGATCCTATTAGGTTCTACCTCTAAATATTACTGATTCCAGTAATTCCCCACAGTCCACTGCCATGACCCTGGTGCCAGGTACCACCATTTTCACCCAAGAGAAAGACTGTGATGGCTTCCTCCCTGGCCTCCTGCTTCCTCTCTTGCCCCTCCACAGCCCATCCTTCACACAGCAGCCAGAGCTTTCCAAGTGTGAACCAGATCCTGCCACTCTCCTGATCAACTCCTGTGCTGACTTCCCAGATATTACAGTTTGGATCTGCAATGTCCCCCAAAGGCTGTTATGTCGAAGGCTTGGTCTCCAATGCAGCACTGTTCACAAGAGTGGAGCTTTGGGGAGGCACTGGACCATGAGAGCGCTGACCTCATTCATGGATTAATCCACTGACAGGCTTATAATTGGACTACTGAGAATGGGTGGAAACTGGGAGGTGGGGCCTCACTGAGGAAGTAGGTTATCGGCGATGTGCCCTGGAAGGGGTGTATCTTGTACCCATTCCCTCTGTCCCTGCTGCCTAACTATACAAGGCGAGCAGCTTGGTTCTGCCATCCGTCCACCTTGATGTATCCCTTCACCACAGGCCCAGAAACAATGGAGCTGAAACTTCTGAAACCGTGAGCAAAAATAAATCTTTCCTCCTCTAAGGTATTTCGTTTCTCCTCTTAGGTATTTTGTCACAGTGACAGAAAGCCAACACACCATGACCCTCAGAAAACCCCTTGAATGCTCTCCCTGCACAGCAGTGCCTTCCCAGAGCCCGGCAGCCGGCAGCCTTCCTGTCTCCAGGTCAGCAGAAGCTCACACCATCCGTCTTTGCACTTCTGTTCCTTCAGTTGGAAAAGTCCTTTGCCCAGATCTCTGAGTGGCCACCTTCTCATGTAAGCACTGGCTCGGAGCTTCTTCCTTAAGGGTGCTCCGTTTCCTGTTACCCAGTTGTCTCGATCACATTTCCCTATTTTATTGTTTTCATGGCATCTGCACCTGTAATGATCCTGTTTAGCTGACTTCCTGTGTGTTGGCCTGTTTTCCTGAACCAGAAGCTTCCTGAGGGAGCTGTATCTCGAGTGCCCAGGATAGCACACAGCAGACATAGTAGGGATACTGTCTTGCCCAGGAGCGGGGCTGTCATTACTGTACCCCTGCTTCACTCATCCCTATCTATCTGCTGGAGTCAGCTCTGACCTCTCACCTGACGGCAGAGAAGGTGGCTCCAGCCCCGTCAGATCTGGACTGGGTGCACACATGCAGATGTTGACCTAAGAGCAAAACCAAGCTCAGATTCAACTCACTAGGCCCAGATAATTCCTGCTAGCAACCCTCTGAAAAACCACAGCCACCACCTCCCAACCTCCATCTCCTAATCTGTAAAACTGGGCAAATCACTCTTGCCTCCCGGGCTTAGTGCAAATCAAAATAAGCAATGCACAAATGTGCCAAGCCCTGTGGCTGGTGTACTGCAGGAACACACACCGGTTCCCCTTCCAAATACCACTCATATATATATTCCACTCCTCCAACAAGTCACGTGGCACCCCTGACATTGTGACCCTCAGCATTTCTTGCCTAGGAAAGAGCTGGCTCAATTTTGGCTCAACACCCCTCCAACAGTCATGGGAAGAAAGCCTGAATTCCAGTGAGAGCCTGAACGCCACATCCTGCTCCACGCAGACAGAATGGCTCTTCCTGTGGCTGCCTCGTGTCAGGAGCAGCCTGGCACTGCCTCAGGGGCCAGAGACACTGGGCACCACCCGGTCCCGCGTTAGCTGGCTCCCACGGAGAGGGGGGCACTACCAGCTGTCCAGAAAGATCTTACTGGCTGCCAAGCTGTGTTCAGCTTCAGCAGAGCCAGGGAACCCTCAGGAGAACAGCATAACTATGTCCCTGAGGCTAATATGAATGTTCTTGAACCAATTTTCTGAAGGGTCTGAAAATCAGGACTATCATTTGGAATGCTAAAGGTGCCCAGATCAACTATAGGTAGGAAAACTGAGATGTAAGGAACCAGTGCTCCTGGATCCCATAAACATCTAAGTGTAAATGGGCAGGCTAAAACCCAAGTCCCTGACTATACCATGCGGCCCTGTCAAAGCACAGGGGGCTGATTAATACAGGCATGAGTGGGGTGCAGGCATCTGGCGGCTGTCTTGCTGGGGAGCTGCCTCCAGAGATCTCCAGAAGCCTCAGGATAAGGTACAGATAGGCAGCCTCTAGGAAGAAAGGGTGGGGCCCCCTCTTCCACGTGAGCTTATCTATCTGAGGCTGCACCAGGGGCTGGTGCCTGAGCCAATGCCTCCTCCCCACTGGACTGGCCGCTGGCTTGGCTTATACCACGGGGTCTGGAAACTTCCACAGAAGTGGATACAGTCTGGTGCAGAAGATGTGCTGGTCAGAGAAGCAACGGCTATATGCTGGGACTCTGCCATTATCTGTTACCCAAGGGCAGTCCTCTTCCCACTAAGTCTTGGATTCCAGAAATAAAAAGAGAGGTTTGAAGTGGTGATCTCTCCTGAGAGGCCCTCTGACATTCTCTGAGTCTTGTGGCATTCATTTAAGTCATTTACTGTACTTCCCAGTCACTCACTCAACATACATCTTGTCTGAGCCAGGCGCGTGGTAGGTACTACAGGGGCCAAAAGAGATGGATACAAAGCAGACTTTTCTCTCAAGGAGTTTGAATCTTGCTCCTTGGGCAAGCTAATTGACATCTCTCAGTATCTGTTTCTTCACCTGTCAAACAGGTTTGAGAACAATCCCCGTCAACATGCCAGAAGCTGCGCTTCACACCGCATCCTCACAACCCGAAGGTGGGGACCATGTTCTCCCACTCACAAAACCAAGAAGTCAAGCACACTTCCCCAGGTCACTGCGATGCGCACAGCAGTGGCCTCCCCAAGATGTCCACACCCTAATCCCTGGAACCTTAGATGGCAAAGGGGATTTTGATGTCATTAAGGCTATGAGATGTGGAGATTATCCTGGATTATCTGGGAAGGCCCAATTTAATCGCATGAGTCCTTAAAAGCAGAAAACCTTTCCTGGCTGGGTCATTGGGGTGGGGTGGGAAGGTGATACTAGGAGAAGAATCAGAGGCAGAACTGAGGATAACCCCACTGGCCACTGCTGGCTTTGGAGATGGAGGAAGTAGGTGGTAAACCAAGGAATGCAGCAGCCACCTCTAGAAGTTGGAAACAGTTAACACCAGGAAGAAAGGGGGGTCCTACCACTGCAAGGAACTGAATTCCACCAACAACCCCAAACAGCAGGGAATGGATTCCCCCCCGGGGGCCCCAGAAAGGAACACGGCCTGCTGGCACCTTGATTTTAGTCTGGTGAGACCTGTACCAGATCTCTGATCAACAGAACTGTAAGAAAATATATTTGTGTTGTTTTAAACCACAAAATCTATGGTAATTTGAAGTAAAGAGCTACATGTGTAGAAGGTTTGGGAGCTGGAGGCTGGCTGGATTCTGCGGCGGGCCTCTGAGCATAACACAGCATCTGAGCCATGCTCAGAGCAGGAGATGTACGGAGCCTCTGTGGCTGGTATGGTCAGCACCCCAAACACACTTAGCTTATTTCTATCAGCCTCATCATCTTCTGGCCGCAGAGCTGCATCCCAGTATTTCCCCACGGGCTGAATGATGGGACTGGACCAAATGCCCTCTCAGTTTTTTCTTGGCCCACTCCCTTACTGCATTTCCTTGCTCACACACCCCTAAGATGGAAGCTCACGCTGCCAGCTAAGTCTCCAGCCTTCAGTAGGGCACAGGGGATTTCTTGCACCTGGTGAGTACACGTGAAGGGGCTAAGATCTCATGGGGGAAAGGCTGTGTATGCCCTTTTTTGGGGAAGCTACCAGTCCAGGGGACCAGGGAACCCACGGTTTGGAGAGAGGGGATATTCCAGTTTAGGTTATGCCATCACCCTGTCTGTACAGGGGCAAACTCCAGGTCCATCTGGATGTTCATTTAAAGGATACCTGTAGGCGGGCAGCCCTCTACCTCCTATGGTAATAATCCTGGAGTTCTGGGATTTAGGGGGGCTTCTCCACCAACCTCATGGGTCTGTTGTAGCAATGATGAGAAAGGACTGCAAAGCACTTTGCAAACTGCGGCAGCTGCCTCACTTGCCCTCCAGAGCTGTGAGCATGCTGCTGCTCCCTCCCTCCCTCCCACTGACATGCTCTGTTCTTAATAAGGCTCCCATAAAGATCTCTCCTGCGAGATAATCATAGACTCTCAGGGGCATGCCACTCTTAGCTGTCAGCATCATTTGGGAAGACCTTATAAAGGCTTTCTAAACCTTCCGTTCATCTCAAGTTGAGCTCTCTTAAACACCCTGTTACATCCCTTTGCAAAACTTCTGTGCTTGACTCCAAGTTCCTTTCCTAAGTTTCCCCAACATTCCACCTCGTCTCCTGCCATCTCTCCCAACAAAAGTAGAATCCTTGGATCCAATGACCACATTCTCTACAAACACTGTGGCTGGCTCTGGGGCTGGTCCCCTTCTTTCTGATTCTGTTTCCTTCTCATCCTAGGATGAAAAATCAGACATCACAAGACACTGGCACATGAACAAATCTGACTGCCGAAACAGATGATAATGACAGCAAAACTCCCTCTGTTCACTGTGGTGACATGCCCTAGGAGAATTAACAACAGTTCTCAAAGAACAGGACTGTAATTGCATCATTTTGTCCAGGGTTTCTCAACCTGCAGTCCATGAACCTCTGAGCAGGGTGTGGCAGGTCCCCAGCCTGTCTTTGGAAGTCTACTAACCCCAAACTCTTGTAGCTTGTTTGTGCTGCTATAAGAAAACACTTGAAATTGGGTATTTTTTAAGGAACAAGAGATTTATTTTTTCACAGTTCTGGAAACTGGGAATGTCAAGGTGCCAACTTTTGGTGTCTGGTGAGGGCCTTCTTGCTGTATTCTCACGTGGCAGAAGGTGGAAGGGCAAAAAGGGACAAAAAGGGTGAAGATTTCCCCTCTGGCCTTTTATTAATGAGAGTGCTAGTCCCATTCATAAGGGCAGAGCCCTCAAGGTCTAGTCACCTCCTCAAGACCCCACTTCTTCATACTTCGCACTGGGGTTTCAACAGGAATTCTGGAGGGAACAAGCATTCACACCTAGCAACCCTCATATGCAAACATCTGTCATTTCAAATTCAAAAATGCATTTTTAAAAGAGTTTCTTTATAGCTGTCATCAGTTTCTCCAAGGGGTTTTGTGAACAAAAATATATTAAGAACCTTAGATCTAGGCACTAAACTTCTCCAAGAGGCTGTGTGAACACTGGCAGAAAAAAGACCAAGAGTCCTTCTGCTCTGGAAGTCCAGAAATTATCATGGAACCAGGATACTGTAGGCTCTTAGTCAATGATTCTTCCAAGAAGGATTTCTGAAAGCATCTTCCAAGATGATTTTTTTTCATGGGGGAGGAAGGAGAGCTTAGAGAAGGTAAGATAATTTTTTTGTAGGCAGGTGGGTATGAAGGCAGACCCCTAGGAAAGATTCGACTCCTGTCCCAGGTCTGCTCCAGCCTGAGTTTCTTCACCTGCAAAATGAGGCCAAAGACATATTTCCTTCCTGGCTTCTAAGGAGCTGTGGGAAAACCTCATGAAAATAATAGGTGTGGAGGAGCTGTCAGTGACTGTCCCCAGCTACTGCCTTTCTGTTGTGGTTTCCAGAGCTACCGTTCCCCTCCTTCAGTTCCTCAGCACCAGGCTGATATTATCTAATTCTTCTCTGCTTTGTTGAATTTTAGGACTGATCTAGGCCTTCTCTAATCCCTGGCATTCCGATTCTTAGACCATGAGGTGTACGGCAGCAGGACCTCAAGTCACCAACAAGAGCACGGGGCCAGATCCCTACTGCCCTGCGTTTTTGCTTTCTTAAAGCTCATCTCTCAAGGGCTGTTTTGTGGGTGGGGGTTTCAGGAATCTCCCAGAGAATGGAGGATTTTCCATGGAGGTCCTCATGGAGAACCTCACGGAGCTCACGGAGGCTGGAGCCATGAAGAAGACACATGAAAAGCCACACATGGCAATAGAAAGGGCCTGCATTGAGAATCAAGAGATGGGTTTAAGTCTTGACCTCTGGCTTAATGTGTGACCTGGGAGGGAAAGTTAGGTTTCCTCTCTGTGTACTCAGCCTCTACGGTAGCTCTGGAAACCACAAAAGAAAGGGCAGGAGCTGGGACAGTCACTGACAAAGTCTCCTAAGAAGCCTGGTTTTCTGGAAGCATAAAGTCATGATGATCTGACAAACTGAGGTGTCCTGGAGAAGTTCTCTGCTATGAGAAAGCAAGAGCAACAACAGAGATTTGATGGGGTACCTGAGGTCTCCAAACCTCACACACCTCTCAGACACTCTGAGCTGGGGTCTTGCCAGAGAGGGGAGGACTAGGTGAGTACTCTCTGTCAGGTCTCAGAAACTCCAGGAAGGTAAGGAAGGGCTAACAAGAACAGACCTAAACCCCACGTGATGATTTCAGCCAAGACACAATGGGATGGAAAAGGTATGGCAAGGACAAGGTACACTCTCTGATGTGCTAACTTCTCTCTCCGTCAGCAACTGAGTCCTTGGCATTGGGTGGACACACATGCCACAATGGTGTTCCTTGGATGCAGTGGCCTCTCTCTGCGGTGGGTCAACTCAGAGGTGTGCTCGGAGGGTAGAGCTAAGAACAGCTCCTTCTAAGCACATTTCCTCAATGTAGCACTGTTCACAGTTGTAAAACTGTGTGGGCACATGCCCACAATGAGAAAGTTATACAAGTTGTTGTGTAAAGCAAGGGTTGGACTGCTCAATATGCAACTAAAATACGAGTGGTTCTTGGGTACAGGGTGTAAAGTTGTCACCTGTGCTGAGGCCTGTGTTCTGAGTAGGATTCGGCCGAGCAAACAGGGCTAAAAAGGCTCCAGGGAGGGCAGGGTACTGACAAAGGTCTGAAGATGAATGAGAGGATGCACAGTGTGCTACAGAAACTTAAGGCAGATTGGCACGGCTCAAGCACAGAAGGGGGCCACACAACTGGCAAAGGCCCGGGTGAAGAGCTAGGGGCCAGACAGCACAGGGTCTTGCAGCTATCCTAGAGTCAGGCAGCAGATTGCTGTTGAGCTGTCTCAGAGCAGAGAAAATGCCCTTAAGAGCTGGCCCACGGGACCAGGTATCTTGGTAGGTGGTATGCCTGGGCCCTTTATTCACCAGGTTCTCATCATCTCTCATTTTATGGGAGAATTATCCATTGAAAACCTCTCTTGCCAAGCCCACTGCGGCAGAGGTAATGCTTCACATGTTTTCTTCACTGTCACCTGATCTCCTACTTCCTCCCTGTACCTCATACCAAAGACTGCAAGAACCAAAAGACTGGTAGTCCATTCTTACCCAACAGGAAAGGTATTTGAGGCCCAGATGCAAATCACCTCTTTATGCGGGAAGGTGTGAGCCAGATGGACATCAAGCTTAGGGACAGAACAGCTCTACTCAGTACAATGGGATATCTTTCCATCTCCAGCAAAGAGCAGGGTGGAAACAAAGAGGGATACTATGGTGGGGCATTTGAGAAGATTTCCTGGCCCACCCAGAGCTAGGCACAGCTTCACAATTTTTTTTTTGCAATTGCTAGAATATGAGAAATACAGAAATAATTGGATCAAAATGCTAAGTCCAACAGAACTGATTTCAGATTACAAATTTTAGATTATCAAAAGACTAGATGATTAAAGAATCAACATTTAATTCTAATGACAAGGGTTTCTTGCCCCCTTAGCATAGAAACACATTAGCTATATGTAATTTTTTTTTCTTAGAATAGAGATTCATAATAGAAAGATGCAGGGGCTCAAGTGGTATAACAAGTGTCCTGAATTTAATATGCACACTACCTCGCTGCTGCAAGCTTTTAGCTAAATCTGGTGTCCTGTTAAAAATGACTATGCAGCAATCACCTTGAATTGAATAAGAATACCCAGTCTGTCACTTTTTGTGCTGAATTGTAAATCAGAGAGCTCACAATTGATGCTGCAGCAAAACTCTGAAGGCAAGGACATGTCACAGGGGGCCTTTTATTTGTGAGGTAAACTCCAAAGATTAAAGATTTCAGCATGGAAGAGCTTACCAAATACAGCAAAGAAGCAGGCTCAAGTCCAAAGTGGTGGGGAATATAGTCAGCACATGAAACAGTTATATTCTAATGAGACCTGTTCAGTTTTCTTCTGTTTCAGCCTAATAAAGATGTCCTCTGAAGGCCTAGTAGACAGCCTTGCCCATGGCCACATTAGCTGTATTAGCTGATCCCTCATCCAAGGGCTTTACCTGGATTAAATGATCTAATCCTTAGTACAATCCTGTGGGGTAAGTGCTGTCATTATTTCCACTTTACAACTGAGGAAACTGAGGCACTTAAGGATTTAAAAAATAGCTGACCAAGGTCACAGAGTTAGTAAGTGGAAGGGCCAGGATCAACGAATACAGGCAATCTTCCTCCAGAACCTGAAAACTGAGCCTCAAGGCTTTGCGCCCCTCCAAATTTTGGTGCTTTCAAATTACATATCAGTGCAATTCGCTGGGCTTGAAGGTGCCTCCTGTAGATAGCTTACATCTTACTACCACCTAAGACTTTCACATCTGTCAAGGTTTGGCTATGAGGCATCCCCCAAAGTCCCTCTGTGAATGTTGGCACATTCAGAGGTAAACTGATTAGACTGTGAGAGTCGTAACCTAATCATCCACCCTATGTAAGTGGGCTGACTGGGTGGTAACTGTAGGTAGGTGGGGCATGGCTGGCGGAGGTGGGTCACTGGAGGTGAGCCCTGGAGGGTCCACCTTCCCTTTGGCCCCCCTTTCCCTTCTCTGATTCCTGGATACCATAATCAAAGCACTGTTCTCCTCCACCATCATGGTCGGCCTCACCTTAGGCCCAGAGCAATGCAGTGGCCTATCATGGGCGGGACCTGTGAAACTATGAGCCCCCAAGAAACTTCTCTTCCTCTAAATTGTCCTTGTCAGGTATATTGTTCACAGGGATGAAAAACTCACTGACCTAATATTCTTAGTGGCTACAAAACCCCAAGACACTCAAGGTAAAGAGACAAGATGGGCTTTGAACCCCAGCACTGAAGAATGGGCTGTGACCATTGCTGGGCAGTTTGGGCCATCTCCTCCCAGGTGTAAATGTGAAGGAAGAAGGAAGTTCACAGGTAGCCATTGCCTAGCAGTGAAGCAGGGAAAACTAGGTTGGCTGGGGCATATGCTTCTCTTCTGAGGGTTCAAATACCTTCTTCCATTAAGCATCCCTCCTCTCCACAGAACTAGACTCTCCTGAGGCAGGTGGACTCTGAGGGGCATTGCTTAATTTCCCAGGCCTGCCTCTATTGAACAAAAAGCACTACTGTTACCTTTTTGAAAAATGAGATATGATTTATATATATAGTAAAACATATAATTCTTTAGATATGCAGCTAAATGGGTTTTTATAGATACAAAATCTGTGAACCACTCCCTAGTTCTACATGATGTTACTTTTAGACTTACTATCCCATGGAAGACTGGGATGAATATTGTATCCTTGCCACAAACTTCTCTTTTGCTTAGAAATGGCCCTCACGGCTGCTAGAAAAAGTTGGAAAGTCTAAGATATGCAAGGGAAGGGGGCAGAAGCAGATGTCTAGGCTGTGGAGAAAGGAGAGGGGGAGTTAGCAATGAAATGTCCTTAACAGGCCAGGGAGTATGCCCTTCCTCTCCCTGCATACAGGACCTTCTCTTCTAATAGGTCCTGTGCAGAGCTTGGGCAAGGCTCATGGTAGTAGGACTGTTCTGTTCTAGAAGTAACACATGTGTCTATGACACCAGAATAGACAAAGGATCATTTTTAGGGGATCGTGACAGCATATAAAAAGACTCGAATGGTGTGTGCAAACATTAGATTTAAAATCACTTAACGAATGAGAGCCCAGAAGAATGCCCCATGGGGCAGACAAGACTTGAGCAGGCCTGTGGAGGCCAGATCTGCAGATGAGAAGAGAGCAGCACCAGCAGCTGCAGAGGCAGGGCTGTGTGCAGAGGCAGGAAGAGGACATCCCAAGTGGGGCGTGGTGATGCGCACCTGTAATGCCACCAGCTCAGGAGGCTGAGGCAGGAGGATTGCGAGTTCAATGCCAGCCTCAGCAATTTAGCAAGGGCCTACACAACTCTATGAGACCCTGTCTCTAAATAAAACATAAAAAGGCCTCTCCAGATGATAGCTGAGAAGACTCTATGAACTGGACCCAGAGAAATGGTAAGCAAGAGATGGCAACGAGGACCCAGGCCAGCCACAGGCAATGGGACAGACATGTCCCATTAGTAGGCAAGGGTTGGAACTGAAGTGTTGAATCATGGGGCAGCTCATGGACCTGGGGACGGGATAGAGAGAATGTGCCTGTGTCCCCACAAAGGCAGAAAAAGATGGAGAACCTCTTCTAAGACACTCTCTCATCCCTAAGAGGGCAGAATTCCCTGGCAGGAAATCAGGGCTCAGAGCTGAGCATTGCCCAAACATCATTTGTGCCTTTTAAAATATATCCTACTTCTTTAATTTCATTCTAAGCCATAGTTACCTGTAAAATCATGATGTTGATGTGTTAGGCACTTTCTGTCCTAAAACACATTAAAACATATTAACCTAAGTGTTTACTTGTATACCACTGAACACTCAGGCTACACTTGGGGACACCTGCCCTGTGGCTCTGACTCTCCGGGATCTGCACCTGTTTGCTAAGCTTGCTGACTGAGCACATCCAAGGCAGAAGTCATACCTGCTGGCACCCTGATGAGGTATGGAGGCCAGTCCCCTTACCCTTGTGCAAGCCTCAGCACTCATGTCTGGTGATGGAGGCATAGAGTAGGTGGTAGAGCCAGGGTCAATGGGAAGCCCGATGGTAAGCACCTCCTCCACTAGCTGACCAGACCAGGCAGTCTCACACTCCAGTGTGCATCCTCCAGAAAGGTGAGATGGCATCCCAAACAACCACTTATCTCTTGGGAGAAACTATATTTCCAGTACATTTGAGACTCCAACCACACAAACTTCCTTGTAGTTTGTCACACACACCAAGCACACCACTGATTTGGAGCCTGTGTGTTCTCTATTCCCTCTGCCTGGAACACTCTTCCCCCATGTATACGGTGGGGTCAGGGCAGGGAGGTTCCCTCACCTCCATCAAGTTTTTGCTCCAATTTCATCTTTTCAGTGTGATGGTGCATACCTCTCACAGGTGCGCATCACCACCCTGACCACTTTTTAAAAATGTAACTTCCCCATATGCCAAATCCATATTCCCTCTTCCCAGGAGAATTGCTAGTGTGGGTCTTGACCAAAGAGTAGCATCTGGATCTGCACGGGCTTTAGGTTCTTCTGCAGGTGAGCAGATGCCATGGTGCCAACCACTGGGCAGAGTTTCTAGGGATGTCTCTGCCTGTCGGGCGTCCTTACCCTGGGTGTGCCTGTGTTATTTTACAGAAAGGGCCCACGGGGCACCTGTGCTCTAGAGATTCTCCGTACCAGCCTCTATGTGGCTACAACTAGTCCCTCATCATTCCTCTCTGGAAGCTACTTGCCCAGAAGTTTCTGTGAATTGAAACCCTTCCAGGAGCCAGGGAAGACAATGGAGAACTCTGAGTAGCCAGATAGCACAGCAGCAGCCCTTGCCTCCCCCACTAATATCTAGATAGTTCATTTTTACACACTTGGTCCCGTATCAGATCCAGGCTGACAGAAAGGCAGCAAAGCCCAAGCTCCTGAGCACGAGCACTCTGCACACAGCCTGTGTGCTCTTGTCCTACACGCTACTGTGCAAGAGAAGTGGAGTGATGCTTGAGGTGGGATCACTGAAAACAGCAAGACATGACAGATGACAGCAAGTGAAGAGAAAGGGACATTACAGAAAGCATACTGAAGTGGAGTGAATTGTATTCTAGAACCAACTGAGGTTGGCGGGATATGGGGGGGTGGCAAATAGTCAGCTCACTAGTTGCCCCCAGGGACCCTGCTTTTTAGCACAAAGCAATAATAAGAAATGAGGACTTTAGGACACTAGGATGAGGGTTAAACACTGCTACTGCAGATAGCATTCAATTACTTTCATAACACTATATGACTATTTTCTTTTGTAAATGTCCCTTCTGATTTCTAAAACTCTCCCTGAACTGAGAAACAGTTTAAAAAAAAAAAAAAGCACATTTAAACAGTCAAACTGGCTCACAAGTAGCACTGTGACAGGACTTCCGGGCTGCGCTTAGTTGTTAAAGACCTTCTTCCCATTGAGCGCCAAGTAGCCTAGGTCTGCACACACACATTTCAGATCCAGGCTGACAGCCAGCTTGTCCCTTCCTTTCCCCCATTTCTCCCCATTGTTTAACCCTGCAGTTGCATAATTTACTGTCACCCTGTGAAGGGCCATGTGTTCCAGAGTAGGAAGCTGTCATGCTGAATAGAACACTGCTGGGCTGTGTTCACAAACAGAGCAGCTCACGAGTCCTTTGCACAGCCAGCAGCAGCAAACCTCCTTGTGTGCAGGCAGCTCCGACCCTCAGTGAGATAGGGCAGGTGCTGCCAGGAGGGTGCAACCATAAATTCTCTCTAGTCCATTGTATAACAAAACAGGGTCATAAAACCCCAACCATTATTTTGAAGTCGGGACCAAAAAAGCATACCCGGGACAACTCCTAATTTGGTTCCTAGAACCCAAGAAGTTATGAACTAATTTACTCAGTTGGGCGGGAACATTGGGGGAGGGGGCAGGAACTCTGGGTAGGAACTCAACCAGAGAGTTGACAGTAACCAGGCCTGCATGGATCTGGAGCTGCCGGTACAGTTTCATTAGCAGCAGCCCCAGATCTGTGCAGAGCCAGGGCCTAGGAGACAGCATAGTGGGAAGCGGGAGGCGCAGGGGTTCTGCAGGTGTCTGGACTTCAACACGGAAGGCTTGGAGTCCTGTGTGGGAGTGACAGAGCAAGCAGGCTCCTCCAGTCCGGAAATGTACATCCAGTGAGGAGCCAAGGCATGAAGCTGAACACACGTTTTGGGGTAACCTCTTTGAATTTCACTTTCCTCATCTGTAAATGGGGTTATTAAGAACCTGCCTCCAAAAAGAAAGTTAAGTTGTTCATATAGGTGAAGCATCGTAAGTAAATACTATTTCCTTTTCCTCACCTGGCTCCCCAACCCTTCCTGAATATTCTTTCTTTGGAAGTCAGGAGAATCTAAACCACATTCATCCTTGTTTGGCCAATAGTAAACCATGGGAACCTAGACAGGTCACGCCCCTCTCTGGGCCTCAGAATCTACAAATTAACTATTAGAATTTATATAAAAATTAATGGTCAATGATTGATGATGAAAATAGAATCAATACACAAACGTCAACAAAAAGTATTTCTATAAACCAGCAACAAATACAAAATTCAATTCAAAAAAAGAAGCAAATATCAAGAGAATGAGAAGACAAGCCACAGGCTAGAAGATATTTACTAAAGATGTGTCTGATAAAAGAGTGTTACCCCCCAAATATACAAATTCTTAAAATTCAATAATAAGAACAGAAGCAACTCAATGAAAAAATGGGCTGAAAGCCTTAACAGATACCTAGCGAGGATGGTAAATAAGCAAATGCAGATGGTAAATAAGCAAATGAAAAGATGTTCCACATCATATGTCATTAGGGAAATGCAAATTAACAATGATGAGGTACCAGTACACACATCTCTGAATGTTCAAAATCCAGGACACTGACAATAGCAAATGCTGGCAAGGATACAGAATAACAGGCACCCTTATTCATCACTGGTGGGAATGTAAAATGGTACAGCCACTTTGGAAGACAATTTGGTGGATTCTTACAAAATTAAATATACTCTTACCAGACAATCTAGCAATTGTGTTCCTTAGGATTTACCAAAAGGAGTTTATTTTATGTTAATTTATGTCCACACTAAAACCTGCATGTGGATATTTATAGCAGTAACTGCTGCTATACACATAATTGCCAAAACTTGGAAGCAACCAAGATGTTGAACCAAATATGCAAATGAATAAAAAAACAACTATGGTACATGTAGATGATGGAATATTATTCTGTGCTAAAAAGAAATGAGCTGTTTAGCCACGAAAAGACTTTGGAGAACCTTAAGTGCATTTTACTGAGTGAAAAACAATTTGAAAAGGCTCATGCTGAATGATTACAACTGTACGACATTTTGCAAAAGGCAAAGCTATGGAAACAGTAAAAAGATAAGTGGGATACCAGGGGCTGGGGAAGAGGGATGAACAGAGGATTTTTAGGACAGTGAAAATTCTCTGTATGATACTATAATGATAGACGCATGTCATTATACATTTGTCCAAACCCACAAAATGCACACCAAGAGTAAGCCCTAAGGTAAACTATGTACTTTGGGTGATTATAATGTGCCAATGTTTGTTGTTCAATGTTGACAAATGTACCCTCTGGTGAGGGATGTTGATAATTCGGGAGGCTGTGTATGTGTGGGGGAAGCGAGTGTCTGAGAAATCTCTGCACCTTCCTCTTAATTCTGCCGCAAGCCAAAAACTGTTCTTAAAAAAAAAAAAAAGGCAGTTACAAGGCCATGGTAAATATCAAGTGTCTAGCTAGAAAGTAACAAAAGTAATTAAAGCCTCTATTGGAAAAACTATGTCTTTCTTAGGAGAAATTAAGATAATCTCAGTAATGGTGAAACATGATGTGCTCATGGATCAGGAACAATCATGCATGGTGTGTGTGAGAGAAAAACATTCTAATATTTTAATGCAAGCACAAAGGCCAGAGAACAGCCAAGATCTCATGAAGAGGAAGGAGAAGGAGAATTGGCAACTCAAACATGAAGATGTGTTGTAAAGCCGCACTGATCCAGACAGAGCGTCAGTGACATGAAAACAGAGTCATGTTTTAGTAGTTTGGAAAAGAGAGCCAAGAAACAGGTCCCTGGCACATATAAACACTGTACTTAAAATGCAGGTTGCCCCACAGAAAGTGACAGAAAGAGTGGCCTCTTCAATAATGGTTCTGGGACAAATGAGCCCCAACCATTATGGAGAAGATGAAATGAGCCTTTTCCTACACTACACCGAGAAATCAATTATAGGTAAATTCAACACCTCCACAGGAAAGAGGAAAAGCTTTGGAGCTTTTTGAAGAGGGGGTGTGGGTAAGAGGAGGATAGCCTTTGCCACCTCAAAATAAAGAAAAGCTTTCTTTCTAGGAAAAAAAAATGAAAACCATGACTACATTAAAAAGAAGAATGTTTTTTTTTTATCATAATATACCATCAGTAAAGTGAAAAGATGAGCCAGAGGCTAGGAGGTAATATTTGTAATAGAAAGAAAAAAAGAAAAGAGAACAGGACTAGTATTCAGAACACATAATTATTCCTACAAATTAATAAGAAAGGAAACCTAATAAATATACCAAAAGCTGCTCACCCTCCTTGGTAACCTAGAGTCTGTAAAGTAAAGGCACCATGAGATACTACTACCCACCTATCAGCTTGGCAAAAATGAAAACAGTCTGACAACAGAAAATATTGGCAAGGATTTAGAAGAACAGGAATTGTCTCTGCTAGTGTGAGTATAACATGGGATCGCCACTTTTAAAAACACTGGGCATTATCGATAGCATTGAAGATTCCTAGTAATCCTACTTCAAAGAACTCTTCACAGGTGAGTGTGCCCCAGAAAACACACATACACACACACACACACACCAAAAAAAAAAAAAAAAAAGGGTAGCAGTGTCCTTCATTGACCAAAACTCAAAATGACTCAAAGGCACATCAACAGTAGAATGAACAAATAAATTATGGTACAGTCATGGCTGGTATATAACAATGGATATTACATAGCAATTATGTGAACAAGTATATTTGTGAATACTTCTTAAAAAATTTAAGATACAAAAATGAATCTCATAGACTACTAAATAGCAGTGAAAACAAGCAAACTACAACTGCATACCACAACTTGGATAATTATCACAAACATAACATTGAAGGAAAGACTGAAGACTTAATATCTAATAATTCCAGTGACATCAAACCTGGCAAAACTAGACTACATGATTAGAGGCTAGACACATAAGTGGTGAACTCTAAAGAAAGGTCAATAAACACTAAAAAAAAACCAGTCAAGTTCATGGGGAGTGAGAAAGGAGCTGTGATCAACAGAGATATTTAAAGAGGGTCTTGGATGCTAGCAATGCCCTACTTTTTACCTGGTGATGATTACCTGAGTGCATGCTTTCTTAAACATTTTGTAAAATATGGAAGATGGGTGCACATTTTGCATGTATTCTGATCTATGTCACAACAACAATTTATATTTTTGTTGTTGTGGTTATTTTTAAAGCCAGTTTCACTGCTATTTCTTTCTGGAAGCCTTCCCAGACCCTGCACCTAGCTAGGTGCTCCTACAACATCCTTCACCTCATGGGCTCTAAGAGCACCCCTGCTCTGGGGGAGTCTATTTTCACCCACTATTACATCCTGTGTCTACACAGTGTTCACCACAAGGTGATTACTCAATAAATATTTACTAAGTAGTCAATAACTGCATTTAAACAACTGAGTTGGTAAAAAGCCATTAGCCCTGGACTAGTCAGTTGGTCAACAGATAAGAATGTTCTGCATGGTATGATAGAATCAGGAAAACAGATCTACTCACCACGCACTGGCTTCATCACCTTGAATAAATCATTTTTTTCCTCTAGTAGTAAAAATGATACAAATAGACACCATTTAATGAATTGCCACTATGTGCCAAGTGCTTTTAGCTGTGTTACCTCATTTAATCCTCACAGTATATCTGCAATGTGTTAATTTTTTGTCTCTTGTTAATGATTAGGAAACTGAGGTGCACAGAAATTGAATAATTTCCCCTAAATCACACTGATAGCCAACAAATGCCAAAGCCAGGCTCTCCAAAGCTCATGCTTCTTAGCTTAATGCACTTCTTTTCACAGTGGCTTCTTCTTCTTCTATAAAATGGGGGTGCAGCAATGTCTGCATGGTGGGCAGGAGCGTTGCAAGGCTCAAAGGAGATAACGCACCACCCCAATGTGAGGAAAGTAATAGCACAGCAAGCCTCCCCCATGGGCCACACAGACAAGGCAGACGGTTCCTATCCACACTGACTTTCCCAACCAGTTGTGAAGGAAAGCTATGTAAACAGGAAAACTAGGAGCACACATCAATAAACGGATTCAAGGAAACCACCAGGAACAGCACGTGATGCAGGCTTAACTGCAGCTTTGTCTGGGAAGCGCTGCGGGACTCTCCATCAGCCCTCTTCACACAGCAGAGAGGGATGGATGAAAGCTTTGCTGCAATTCTTTTGATCAAAAAAAGTGTATTTTTATAAGTTAGACTTACTTAAGTATAATTTACTCAGAGTAATAATCACCCTTTTTAGGTATATAGTTTGACGAATTTGGATGAATATACACTATTGTGTAACCACCACAGATTTCCATCTCCATCACCCCCAAAAGTTCCCTTGTGCCTGTCAGTAGTCAATCCCTTCTGCTATTCCCATCCCAGTTCCTAGAAACCACTTATAATTTCTGCCCCTATAGTTCTGCTGTGCCCAGAATGCAGGGGGACCATTTCAATATGTAGCTGGGTCAAGCTGTTGGTTTCAGTTCCTTGTGGCATTCAGAATGAAACCCAGATGCCACACCATAGCCAGCAGACCCTGTGTGCTTGGCCTATCTGCCTATAGCTTCAACGGGTGTCACTTTTCTTTCCTACTGTGCAGCTGGCCCTGTCGTTGCTCATTCTGCCTCCACTGACCTTTCTAATTCCTTCTCCCCTGCCTCTAACCACTCTCCATTACTTAGCCCCAATTTCCTCTTTCAGAACATTTATCCCAATATGAAATGAAATGCTTTCACTTATTTACTGTCTCCCTTTCCTAAAGCTGAGATGTAGTTGAGGGCAGGGAGCTTGCCTATCTTAGGGAGGACTCTAGTCCTAGAATCCCAGGAAGTGCCGAAGCGTAGCTGGTTTTCCAGTGGCATTCATAAAATGAACAAACCTGAGACAAAGAGGTTAGGGAATAATGAGGTCATCGTGGGGAAATTTTAAGCGAAGATTCAAAGAATGAACAGCCTTTCACATCATACGGCAAGGGGACAGGGGAATTCCTATAATTCAGAACCAGGTTCTCCCCACTGCTATCCTGCATCCCTTCACCACTGACAGGGCGGTGGAAGGACCAGGAAGAGAATGTGGGTGCCTCTCCTGCCTATGACACTGGTGCCTTCAGACCTGTCCATCTCCTAAGACAGGGTCCCCCCACAATCTCAGCTCTGGCCTGTCCCCCGCTGGAGCTCCATCCAGGCTCACAGCCACCTTGTCCCATCCATTATCCCTCTGCATTCTGGGCACAGCAGAATCACAGTGACAGCCATTTTCTCCTATCCCCAGGGTTGTTTTGTCTTCATACCCTGGAATCATCTTCAGCACTCCTCCCTGTGGAAAAGCAACACACAATTCTTCTCGCAACCCTGACGGCGTGAAGAGACACAGTCCTACCTGGGGGGGCTCCACACCCTCCACAGAGAGTACTCGTGGACACAACATGCGCTGGTGTCCACAATTCCCTGAGCCCACGTCCCAGTTTTCTTTCTCAATTAGCACTAGAGTTCTGAAAGCTTAATTCTGGTACAGTTTGTTGTATCAGTTGGGGGTGACCAAGGGAGCAGGAGGGAATTCCCCTGCCACAAGAACATCAGTGTTGCTGGACAGCAGGTTTGAACTGATGACCTTGAGCTGGGGGCAGAGGCTTACAGACCACATTCAGTCCAGTTTCTAAATTTTATAGGTGAGGACACTAAGTCCCAAATAAGTTAAGGGACTTTTCTGGGGCCCTCAAGGGATCCATGATTACAGGGACAGATGAGAACTTGAGTTTCTTGGCTCCTACTCCAGACTTCTATGGTAAAATTTTCTTGAGTGTAGCTTCTATCCCTTTTCCTTCACTGAAACTGCTTTTTCAAAGGCCAATGACAGCTTCAGTCACCAAATACAATGAGCTTTTCTCAGCAAAGCTTGGGACCAGAACCCTACTCCCACCCAGAACTTGCTGAAGCTTGTTCCCTTTTTGGGCCTGCTCCTGCTCCTTTGACCTCTGCCCCTTTGTCCATATGTAGCTTCCTGTGGGTCTATTGAAGGTGGCTCACCTCCATTATGACGGGCTCCTTCCCTGGCCCCTCCTCCTCCCGTCCACTTGCTCACTCACTCTGGGACACCGTATTCACTCTCAAGGCCTTACCACCAAGGGCAGCTGAGCCCAACTCTCCTTCCAGCCCCAGTCGCTCTTCGAACCACCAGAACAACCTCCCAAGCACACTGCCCGACATTTTCAGAAAATTATCTGCAAGGACCTGAGATTTATGCTTGTGGCTTGGCTTGCCATTTTCCCTCCACTGTGTCTCTTGATACTGCTGTACTTCTAAACTTGATGACATAGCTGAACTCCATCACCCAGGTTCAGAAATGGAAGGTGTCCTCTGATCTACTCTTTTCGCCATCTATTCTGTCTCCAAAATCTGCTCCCATCCATTCATCTCCTCATTGCCCTTTCTACTGATTTCCTAGTTCAGGCTACACACATTTCTCTTTGCTGTTGATTTCTCTCTAGCCCCCCATTAATCAGCTCTCCTGACTTTGCACCATGCTGTATACATGCAAAATGATCAGGGGATCCTATAATGTAGCCCTACTCTTCCTTTCCAAACACTTCTCCTCTCTAGACACATGGGGCTGTCCACTCCTCCTTGAGAGGGCACTGCATGTTTGAGTCCTGTTTTTGTGCTCTAGCTTGCACAATTTGTTCTTCCTAGAAGGCTTTACCATTTTTGTCAGGATGATTCCAGATTTAAGAGAAAGAATCCCAGTCATACTAGTTCATATAAAATAAGGGATTTATTAGTTCACATAACTATCAGGTCCATAGAGCTGGCCCAATAATATCAAATGTCTTTGTGGCTTCTTCTTTCCCTTCTCCCAACTCCCTTCCCTGTCCCCTAGTCTCTCAAAGCCCCACACTTGCTCTCCTATGATAAGCAAGCTTTCTCCTTGCAGAGAACAGGGAGATGTGGAAACATGACCCCAGGCAGCTCCAGGTTTCCATCCTCCCAGCCCACTGAGGACCTTGCTGGGATCCCAGATAAAGAGCTTTCTCACAATGACTACAGATTTCCAGAGAAGGGATATGATTGGCCTGACTTGACTCACAAGGCCACCCCTGGGCCAATCACTGTGGTAAGGCCTGACTCATATACCTACTTCTATCTTTAAGCAGCAGGGGACAGTGACAGGCAGCCCCACTTAGAACAGCCTGCAATGAGCAAAACACGGTCCTCCGCCAAGCTCCTATTCCTCTAAGTAGCTCTCTCCCAGCTTAATCTTGAGCCTTGTCCAAATTAATTTTGCTGTTGCCTCTTCTGTACCTTCACAGCTCCAATTTGCCGCATCCAGTGGATTCTACTCTCTGAGAGCAAGAACTGCATCTCTCTGTGATCAGTTTCAGGCCTTCCCCAAAGGTGTGACTCCAGGAAAAAAAAAAAAAATTCACAGTCTGCAATTAGCGTGACCAATAGTTTGTTTGAGGCTACTGCCTGATTCCCCTGGGACCTGACTGTTCGCTACTGAACTCCAAGCACTTAGAACAGTGCCTAACACATAACAGGTGCTAGATAAATATTGGATAAATGAATAAATGATTTGAATAAAATAAAGGTTACCAGACTTTGGTGTTCCAGTAAATGAGCACAACTGCTTTTTAATTCTTCTCACTTAAGAGAGAAAAATAAATGCTAAGGCAGGAGCTTCATCTTACCCTTGAGTTTCTCTACACTCTCCCCATCCTTACTAAGCCCCATTAGTCTCAGGAAGGAGATACACATTCATGTCAAGATCAAGCTGTCCTCACTCTCAGGGGGTCTGCTACTTCTACCACTTCCTCTATAGTATACCTTCAACTGCTCCCTCCATCAGGGCTCTTGCTTTACAGCTTCTCAATGGATCAAGTCCCCCCACATTAGCCAAGAAAACAATAAAATAAAGTCCTAGCCAGCTACAGACGCTCCTACCTGAAATCCCAGTGGCTCAGGAGGCTGAAGCAGGAGGATTGCAAGTTCAAAGCAAGCCTCAGCAACTCAGTGAGATCCTAAGAAACTTAGTGAGATCCTGTCTGAAAATAAATAAAATAAAAAGGGCTGGGGATGTGGCTTGGTGGTTAAGCGCCCCGGGTTCAATTCCAAGTATGAAAATAGTAAATAATAATAATATGATGATGATTCCTTCTAGTCCAGATTTCTTTTGAGGGTGGGTGGTGGTGGGTGAGCCTTCATCCTCAGCCTCCATCAACTTCCTCAATGCCAGATACTTCCTAACTCCCACTGCGCTTGGCTTCTTTTCCCACCATTTCATTGAACCACTCTCCCCAAGGTCACTAACAACTTGCCAGACCTAATGGACACCTGCCAGTCTTCATCTTATCTGACTACTGCAGTATCTGACTCAACTAACCACTTCCTCGTCTTTGTGCAATGCTGTCCCTCCTTGACTTTCATGATGCCGCTCTGCCTTGGATTTTCTTCCCCATCTCTCAGGTCACTCCTTCTCAGCTTCCTTCACAGGTTTTTCTTCCTAAATTATTCTGATTTCCGGAAGTTGGGTGTGTGTGCCTGTGGGGCACACTCTAGGCCTTGTTCCCCTTCTCACTCAGCCTGCCGAGGGTGCTAACTGCCACAGCTCCCACTGCCCACAAGCACCAAGGAATTCCAAATTGACTCCTCCCTGGAAGACGGGTCTAGGCAGATGCCTGCCAGGGGTTGGGGGATGATCCACAAGAAGCAGCAGAAGGACTCAATGAAGTCATTATTTTTCTCCCTGAGTCTTCCCTCTTCCTCTCTCCTGCATTCTTATACCCTGGGGAAAAATACACCCATCCCACCCATGGCACAGACCAGAAATTCTGGACTTACTCTGGTCTAAATTCTCTAAAATCGATCCCCTCTTCAATGTCCTTTCAACAGATCATCAAAAGAGTTCAGTTATTTCAGCCAAGCACAGTGGCGCACACCTGTAATCCCAGTGGCTCAGGAGGCTGAAGTAGGAGGATCTCAAGTTCAAAGCCAGCCTCAGCAAAAGCGAGGTGCTAAGCAAGTCGATGAGATCCTATGACTAAATAAAATACAAAATAGGGCTGGGGATGTGGTTTAGTGGTCAGTGCCCCTGAGTTCAATCCCTGGTATCCACTCCTCCCAAAAGAAGTTCAGTTTTTCCATTGGCTAAATATCCCTTGAGTTTGTCTCCTTTTCCCACCCACATTGTTATGCTTTAATTTAGTTCTTGATCTCTCCCCACCTGGATCACAAAAGTAACTTTCCATCTGGTTCCTAACTCCAGGCCTGATGCCCTCCAATCCACATAGGTAATCTTTCTAAAGAATAAACAAATCTCGCCACTCATTTTCTTAAACCTGCTGGTCTGGTGGCATCTTATTGTCCTCAGAGTAAAATCCAAAGTCCCTTAGCATAATAAATAAGACCATTCATGATCTGGTTTCTGACTCATCTTTCATCCCCTTTTCTCAACATGCCCCTCACATATTTTGCTCCAGTCAAACCAAATTATTTCATATTTCCAGAGTGTTCTATGCAGTGACACAACTCAGTGCTTTTGTACACGCTGGTTCTCTGCCTGGCCTAACTACCACTGGGTTTAAAGACTCAACCTGCATTCCATTTTCTTTCCTTCCTTCCTTCCTTTCTTTCTTTCATTTTTGGTACCGGGGATTGAACTCAGGGGCACCCGACCACTGAGCTTCATCCCGAGCTCTATTTTGTATTTTATTTAGAGACAGGATCTCACTGAGTTGCTTAGCACCTTGCTTTTGCTGAGGCTGGTTTTGAACTCACGATCCTCCTACCTTGGCCTCCAGAGCCGCTAGGATTACAGGCATGTGCCACCGTACCCAGCCTGAATACCATTTTCTTTCCACTGATGTCCCTGAACTTCCTGTCTGAGAAACTGCCCTCTGTTCTCCCACAGCATTCTGCACATACAGATATCACCACACTTCTTGCCCTGAGGTGTAACAGCCCTTTACCTGTAGCTCTCTAGACTGTGGGCTCCTCAAGGACAGGGACTGAGACCTTCCTCTCTGCCTCCATGAACCATGTGAATGCCCAGCAAAGCAGGCACTCATAAATGCTCATGGGTTGATGGATCCCCTACTGTCCAGTCTTTCCCAGCTGTCTCTAAGCTGCCTTCCTCCACCAAAGCCAGGGCCTTCAGAGGCAGCTTCTCTCTGTTGCATGAAAATGGCCCACACTTGTGAGTAAGGGATGAAAAGTGATTTCAGGAGCTGTCCAGATGATTGCGAGGGAAAACTATGGTCTCCAAATCAGCATGGCATGAAATGACAACCATCACCATCCCTCCTCCAGAAGGAACCCAGCTAGTCTTTCAGCCACCAACTTCACCCAAGTCTGGTGCCATCCCATTTACTCTTAGGTACTATGTCCCAGACTTCCAGCTTTTCAATGCCCACACTGGTGGTGTTTGTCTAGTAAGAAGTGTTGTGGGGTGACCACAGAGAGGACATAGGTTTTAGAATTATATAAATCACTATCTGAATCAGCCCTGCCATTTACTAGCTGTGTGGCCTTGAGTGCACCACTTAACTTCTCTGACCCTCACTTCCTCATCTGCAAGATGGAACTGATGACTCTATTTCCTTATAGGCTGACGTGAAAAAACAATGAAGACAATGGATTAAAAATGATGAATACTAGCTGGGTGCAGTATTATATAATATACGCCTGTATTCCCAGTGGCTCCGGAAGCTGAGGCAGGAGGATCATGAGATCAAAGCCAACCTCAGCAATGGTGAAGTGCTAAGGAAATGAGTGAAACCCCTGTCTCTAAATAAAATACAAAATAAGGCTGAGGATATGGCTCAGTGGTCAAGTGTCCCTGAGATGATCCCTAATTTAAAAAAAAAAATGATGAATGGCCACTGAATGATCTATGGCCACTGAAAGCTTTCAATATTATTTTGGCTTGTGTAGAATCACAGGTACATTTCTGTGCACCTTCTTTCTGTTTTTTAGTTTTTGTGGTGCTGGGGATTGAACCCAGGGCCTTGTGCATGCGAGGCAAGCACTCTACCAACCGAGCTACATCCCCAGCCCTCAACTAATGTTTTTAAAGCACCTCCTTTGTGCCAGGCTCAGTGCTATAAATGTATAAAAAGAAAATAAGTCACCATCCTTGATTTGGGGTACCAGACTAGCAAGGGATTCAAGCATATAAAAGCCTAATTAATTTACAATGTGTGATATGTATCAATGGTCAGGGGAAGTTAAGAAACTTCACAACCTGCTTAGTGGTAGAGCCAAGATTTGCAGCCAGGCAGTCTGGTCCCAGAATCCGTGTCTTAACCACCTCTCAAATTTTTGAGAAGTATGCTATATGGCTTCTTTAAATCACCATTTCAGGAGCAGGCAAGTCAGAGTCAATTTCAAAGCATGGAAAAGCTATTCCTGTAACAATTTTCTACAGGAAAACCTATCTGTTGTCCAAGGCATACCTGAGAATTCCGGGTAAATTCTTGGCCATATACTTATATTTTTATATATTATTCTCCTTTATTTATTTTCATTCTATTTGTTTCTCAGATGGTTCACAAATCAAGGGAGTAAGGGACAAATTCAGGGCACTGACTATTAGCCTTGCAGGATTTTATTTTACTTTAATTTTTTGGTGCTATGAAAAGCACAATGTTTTTCCTCTTTTCTGTAAAGAAAATTAGAACTAAAGACAGCTCAGCAGATAAAAGCTGTGGGTGGTAAATACTCCCACTATTCCCCACTGCATTTCAGGCTTCTAGGTTTCTCCTGGCATTTACTGTGACTTAGAACTGAAAATGCAGAAGATGCCTGGCCTGAGAAAGTCCCTAGTGAAAGTCATGATCCAGTTAAGAGAGGTACAAACTGAGGCCCAAGGGGGCTGAATTATCTGCCCAAAGTCAAATTAGAGGATGAGTCAAAATTACTACAGAGTTCTCCTGATCTTCCCCTTACCAGTCTGAAAAATCTCTCAACTTTCCAGAACTTAGGTACCAGACCCAGGCAAGTTCTTCTGCGTGCAGCCCAAGCCTGGGGGATGCCAGGGCTGTCTCCATTTCTGAGCATCCTAGAAGCCACAGAAAAACCACTTCTCTCTTACATATGTCACTGGCTTGCTCCTCCCAGTAACATCCTGTTTCTTACTAACGAGACACTTTCAGATCCTCCTCTTTGGTTTGAGAGTCTGCATGAAAAGTTTGGTTAGGGTTGGTTTTCTCAAAATGCCCCTCAGAACTATGACTTTCTTGGCTGACAAAGCTTGTGGTTGAGGTTTCTATTCTGCAATTAGCCTTAAAAGAACTTTCAAGGGTACCTCACACCCTCTCAGGATGTAGCCATAATTGACGCTTTTGTTTAGAACCTTAAGACCCTGAAAATGAAGGGAATTCCCAATTTCATAGATCATTTAGAAGAGGAAAAGAGCTTGGGTACACCTGGCCCAACTTTTTGAGGAAACTGCACCCTCAGAGGGGCAGAGGCAGGGCTGCTGGTTTGGACTCCTGGTTCAGGGCTCTTTCTCTTTGTAACATCACCCAGCCTCTTGGGCTGAGGCAGCTGCGCCATCAAAAATGTCACATCAGTTATGACAACACCATTTGTTATATAACTGGTGCTGCAGAGCAGGCAAGGGGAAGAAGCCATGAGCATGAACCACGGTGCCCCCCTTCTGGCTCTCGGGGTGGCTAAGTCCCACATACTTGACAAGAGAACTCCGCATGGGAAGGGCACACCCACTGATCAATCAAAGGAATAAAAACTAGAGTTAACATTTGTATAACAGTTTCCATGTTCCAGAGGTGGTTGTAAGCGCATTCCACGTGTTACCTCATTTCATGCCCACCACACCCTGTTAGGTAGCTATTTCTATTACTATCCCCACTTCATAGGCGAGGAAACTGTTGCACCAGAAGTTAAGAAACTTGTTCAGGGTCGCAACCTGCTTAGTGGTAGAGTCAAGATTTGCAGCCAGGCAGCCTGGTCCCAGAATCCGTTGTCTTAACCACCTCTCAAATTTTCGAGAAGTATGCTATATGGCTTCTTTAAATTACCATCTACCCATGCTTCTGAACCCCTCAGTGGGCCACTGGTCTGTCCTCTCCTTTCCCCTTGTTAATCACTGATTTGTTGGGCAGTCTCCATTCTATCAGTGCTATGTGTGAAAAAGGGAGATGGAATAAAATAAGAACAGAATACAAACTTGAACACATTCCTAGAATGAGGGTTCACCTGAGCACCTTTAAGCTTTTTTTCTTTACAAAAGGGAATGGTTTAAAATCTGTATTTTCATAGAGCCATAATCTTTAAATTTTTTTTAATTTGTTCTACCTTTAAGTGTTTTATGAAGATGAAATCAATAGACGTGATGTGAAGTGCTCTCCTCACAGCACCTGTTTTGAAATCCATATAGTATGTACACATACACATACACACAGATCCTGTTTTCTTTTTTCAAAATAGAAAGTTGTTCTTTACCAGTGTCAGTTTTGGGGGTTTCCATTCAAAACGAAAATTTTTTTCCTTTGAGTTTAGAATTTTCCCCTTCACCAGCTTATTAGCTGTCTTTCAGATTAAGATGGACTCTTGCAATAAAGGTCTGACTTCTTAAGAAATGAAAATGAACACTCACTGGGAGACAGGGAATCAAGTTCCTGCAATCCAGATGGGCTGATCACTGGTCAGAAAAATAGGCAGGACCTTATTCTATTCATATTAACTCTCCACTGACTGGCATTCACTGTGAGCAGGTGAAAAACATGAGTGATCTTGTCTTATCTTTAACAGATGTGGCATCCTAAGAAGCACAACATGATCTTGGATTCCATGTGCTAAAACCAACAAAACATCACTCTAATATTTGGCATTGTAAATCTTATCCAGCTCCCCACATACAAAAGGGAAATTCTAGATTCTTATCAGCCATGTCAATCCACGTGAAACTTCATCCATTTAATCTAATTGGCAACAACCCTTTCCACAGCATAAAGATTTAGAATCCAGTGGGTAACTGAGGTTCAAGAAATGCACAGCTGACTGGTGAGGAGATCAGGTGGACTGTTCACTACTCTTCTGGCAGGAAGATCTGCTGGTATTTACAGCTCAGTGAACAGAAAGGAGGGAGAGAGCATCATCCATCAGCAAAGGAGAACTCATCTGCTACTTGATCTGACATTCTGTTCGGCTCATGCTGTCTCCAGAGAGCAAGGTGCATCTATTTGAATAAACATGGAGACAGGAGAAAGGGAGGGAAGCAAAGCAGCCAACGAGATGACTGCAGAAATAACAAGTCCACAATCTAGAAGAGTGGCTCTCGATGGAATGCTAACTCAAGATGGGACCCTTCGGGCATGTGTCAGAAACACCCTTTGAGATGGTTCCACTTTCAGAGTCATGGCTGCAAGTTGCCATTTACCTCCACTAATGCCTGCCACTTGGCAGGTGCTGATCAGCAATGTGCTAAATAATACAGGATTGCCTGAATCCAAACCAAAGAGGAGACATCCTAATTACAAAGTCAGGGTAGTTGGGAGGAGAAAACTGAAAACCACCAACTTTTTGACAGAAGGTGTTTTTTTTCCTGACAGGGTGGGGTCTGTCTTTCTAACCACATCCCACTTGTAAAGGCTATAAAGGATTTGTATGAGCAATCATGTCTTCATCAGGAAAATCTGTTAGATGGGTTTAAAACAGCACTGAGCAGGTACCTTGCAAATGAACACACAACTGAGATGCTCCATTTTGCTGTGTCCATTTAGGTAAAGCCTGGCAGCCAGCAAGCCCTGCCTCATCACCACCTCGGAAACCTCTGTCTAATGCTCTAGAGGCAGATAGCCTGAACTCAGCATCCCAGCAAACTCAGCATCTCGAATGAGGGCAAACTGTGGTGCCCACAGCAACTGCACAGTTCATTTCGCATTTTAATCACGTTCACAGTCTAAGCAGTTGTCATTATCGGTTCAGAACAGGGAACTTGCTTAAAGTGATACTTTATTGATTCTATACCTCATAAAATATGACTCTTTAAGCAATTTCTTTGTAAGCGTTTGTAAATTCAATAAAATGGACACATCTTTTAAAAAGTTGTATTAGTCTGAGTAACTTAAGAGCCTTGTTGATTAGCTGCAAAACACAGACAAGGCCACAACCCCTTAAAATAAGCAAAATTATTTAAAATGTCATGCAGGAAAAAAAAAAGAGTCACTGATTACTCACAGTATGTGTAAACTATATTTGTGCTGTATCAATTATCATTGTTTATTTCTCAGTACTGAAATGTTTTGGACTGACACAGAGCTCCCAAATGCTAACTCACAATACACAAAGGAAAATAATCTCAGAAAGCTATGTTCAAGTAGAATTTTTAATAATAAAAAAGCACTGAGAATCAGCCTTCTAAAAATGACAATTTAATCTGTGGCATCTTTTAAGCAGATGCAAGTTTCCTTTTGTGACATGTATCAAGCAGAAAAAATTTCAAAGGTCAGTCTTCCTGCAATGTTCCTGGGCTGATGATGGTATCGACACTTTGTTCTAAGCAGCGTCTGCCAGCCAGTCTTTATCATTAACTTCAGTTACTGTGGACATATTTGGAAGCCTACTCCTTCTTCTAATCAGCATACTATAACACAGATGAGGACACAGGCTGAACAGAAGCCCTCTTTGCTCTTCTGGAAATGCTGAGCAAAAGGGTCCGGCACTGTCTGAATATCAATATTCTTCTTCAACCCAATGGGCTGTACTACTAAACTCCAATCCCCATTAGGCAATCCCACAGAGGTGAAATAACACAGCATCCTAATTAACTTATACACATGGCCTGATAGATTGGTCACCAATCATATCCCATTGGGAAGTGGGAACTGCTTTCTGGAAATGCCACCTAGATTTTCAGGCTGGGCCCCACCCAGAAAGTACAATTCTCCTGACTCAAAGTGACTCTCACTCAAGTGATGATCTCTAAAACCATCTCTGCAAATGAGACTCAAAAGAATTTGTCACTAGGATACAGTGACACCAATCCCACAGTTTGTGGTTAATAAAACAAGCTGCATCCAGTTTGGCTCAAGGCCCTGATCTGATTTATTTCAAGCCAAGCTGCAGGGCTCACAGGAAAAACTGCCATTCATGAATGCTTCAGGAGGCTAGGGTCCCTTGTGGCAAAATTTACATGGCCAGACACCTTTCTGATGGACCTTTTGGGCAAACCTAGTCTATTTCCTAAAGAGAGATGGTATGTAGTGCTTTAAAATTTTTGTTTTAGCTACAAAATCTCAGTTTTCGTGACATTTTTCTCCAAAAAGGTGTTCTATGGGAGTTAAGAAAAGAGAAAACCTAGGATAAAGAGATAGAGGAAAAAATAAATGTCCTGCCTTCTGATTTAATTGTCTCAACACCAAACACTTCATTTCCTCCCTCTTGTGTTACCAAATATGAGACACATAGGACTTTCCCCAGAAAGCCTATATATTGCCTTCATTTAAAATTTCCTGCCCCAGTACATAATTAGGAATTTTCATTCTAAAGTGGCACACCTATCTCCTCAGAGAGCTCAGCTCTCTTTGAGTTAAAAAGGCAAGATACCCTTTGGGGGACTCAGTATGTATTTTTAAACTTCTTATTAAATCAACCTAATTTATGGGGCATGCTCAGGAAACGCAGATAATGTGTCGCTTTGGTAAATGCAAAGTTAATTTGCAGACTAAACTGTCCCCCTCCTACCTTTCCCTCCCCGGTTTCCGAATGCGTTCGGCTCCCTCCGAAGTGGCTCGGTTCTCTCCGCCAAGCCCAGACTCGGCTCCGAACACTACCGAGTTCCTCCGAGCCCCGCGCCCAGGCCGAGCCGAGAAGAGCCGAACGTCTCCGAGCTGAGTCCCATCGACTTTTCCGGCCTCGGCTGGGCGCTGTCCACCACTCACAACGCCTGAAACCTCACCCAGCTTCGGTGGCTGGGGCTTCTACCGGGTTCCCAGCCTGCCACTGCAGATTACACACTTCTGAAGTTTTAAAGGTCCCCCCTAGGGAGAAGGGGGTGGCGGGTTGTATTTCCCGACTTGCTAGGGCTCCAGGCAGATGCAACATGCACCTTGTTGCAAAGAGCAATTCCCCAGGCCCCGCCTCTCCATCCATTTGGGTTGCAAGACCTCCAGAGAAGCCCCAGGCCAAATTACCGGGTGGCTCACAAGGGTGCGGCAGCGGCGAGCGGAGCCAGGGGGCCTCTGCGAAAGAAGGCCCCAGGGAGCTCTCGAACAAAAATAAGAACACGCCAAGCAGATGGGGGAAATTGTCTCTGAGTCGCTACTCCCTGCCATCATGGCGCCTCCTGGATCCCGCTTGTCATGCCTGTTACACATGCAAGATTTTTTTGCTTCTTGGTTCTGAAACCGCAAGCATGCTTCGTCTCCCACCCACCTTCCCACGAAAAGGGTTTTTATTTTCCATTGTTTTCCTGCGGGATGCAATTACTTCGGCTATTCTGTCAAGTTGAAAAATAATCATTTTTGTTTACTGCACAGCAACCTCTAATTAGGAACTGTGTGTGCACGAAGGTGTCACAGCAAAGCGACGTGGAATCCTCGCTAAACAGTCTTAACGAACTCCTCCGTCCTGAACTGACAGGCCAAGGAAGCAGCAGGACCGGGAGGCCCCGAAGGCGCGCACCCCTTCCCTGCTGGCCACCCCCTCCCCAAGCAAAACTGCTTGTGGTCTCACCAGGAACTGACAAGTGGATGGGGCAAGAAGCGAGCCTGCGAGTGGGAAGGAGGGGCGAGGCTCCTTATTGAGAAAGTGTGGAAGGGAAGGAATATCCCATTTTGCTTTAATTTTCAACTATCACTCAAATCCACCCCCAGTTAATTAGGAGGGGAAACTGATATCTAAGGCAGAAGGGGGCGGCGGCAAGTGGGGCCTGAAATCCGCAACGTGGGTAAATTACATGGAACACACGGCCTATGCAGAGTGTAAATAAATACATTGATAAAGGTCACGGAGCAAGTGAAACCTGCCCGTGTCAGGAAAGCAAATGTTGGGAGAGTCGGGAGAAGGGCCTGGGGCAACAAGGGGCAACGGGCATTCAGTCCTACAGCCATCCTCCGTACCCCTTCCATCTCAGCCTTGGATACAGCTGTGCCTGTCACATCCTCTTGGAAACCCACCCCTTCCCCTAGCACACGCCCCCTCCCCTAACCCTGGTCCTCTTTTTTTTTTTTTT
>NW_026000221.1:21966204-21966841 GCF_001458135.2 Marmota marmota marmota
GCTCGCGGCCCGCGCGGCCTCTTCCCCTCTCCGGCTCGTTCTGCATCTCGTCCCCAGCAGCTCGCCTTCTTGGTTGCTCTCCAGCTTCTGGGGCCGTAACAGCTGAGACCCGGTTACCTTAGCAAACGTGAGGAGACAGTGGGTTGGGATAAACCTGCGCACCCCATAATTCGCCCCTGGGCCCCCGGGCTGATTCGGGGCTTTCTGATTCCGCATTTACTGAGCAACTAGTATGTGAGAGACGAGGCAGTGAGGAGAGCGACAAAGTCAGGGCCTGTGCTCCAGGAGTTCCTGCCTCCTCAGGGCACTGTCGACCTTGCTCCCCGAGATTCCGACCAGCAGTCAGTGCAAGAGCCGGTTCCGCCCCGGGGCTTTGGTGTCGAAAGAGAGGGACAGGCTTTCACCTGAGCGTCTAGCAAAGGCTTGCTCCCGGACACGGTTTAAATGCTTCTGCAAAAGGGCGGTCAGCTTGGTTCAGGTGGTCTTTGCCCTGAATTCTCTTGTCCTGCCCCCTGCCTCTTACACACACACACACACACACACACACACTGAATTCTGCATGGAATTTTGGTGAGAGGAGAGTTTTTCTTCCTCCCTTTATCTAAAAAAAAAAAAAAAAAAAAAAAAAAAAAAAACC